>NC_048411.1:29685286-29690502 GCF_013103735.1 Etheostoma cragini | reverse complement strand
ACAGGTGATACCCACCTACAGGTCTCCCTACGGTATAATAATACAGGTGAAGGTCTACCTACGGTATAATAACAGGTGGTACCCACCTACAGGTTTCCTCCTGAGACTCCTGATTGGTCTCTTTGTAATGTTTGACGAAGTTGTTCCTGTCCATGCACACCTTCCCCACCAAGGCTCGCTGACCAAAGTCATCTACAAGAAAAACAAGATGATGATGAAGACGAGTCCCGGGATTATTCAATTTTCAATAAAATGTTATTTATATTATCAATTCATAACAAGAGTTATCTCGAGACACTTTTCTAACACGTAATTAAAGAATCAAATTCTATGCGGTTGAAAAGCTTTACGCGCGTCCAGAGAAACAAGGACTTCTGCAGTCGGTCCAGGTTCAGAATATACTATATTATATATATACTATACACTTTATACTATATTATATATATACTTTGTACTATATAATATTATATAGGCGCCTGAGGTTGCCGAAGGATTGACTACCTTCATGAACCCTGCCTGGTCGAGATGAATGACTTTATGTAAAACAGTCCTTGCCCCTTTTTTAGAAGAACTGATGTAACGGCTTGGGACAATGTGTGTGTGTGTGTGTGTGTGTGTGTGTGTGTGTGTGTGTGGAAAAGAAAAGTAAAATATCTACATACTGTGAATATTTTGAAATATTTACATTACACTTGCAAAGAATGTATAAGCAAATAAATTCAACACTCAGGAGAAGGAAATAAGTATAAATGTTAACAATGTGTTGGAAAAACACACACGCACAAACACGCACACACGCACACACACACACCCACACACAAACACAGACGCACATACTGCTCCCTTAAGCCGGCCCATCTGCTTCTCTTCATAGTTGTCAGATTTATCTATCATATAATTAATATAATAACACTGAAGGGAGACTTGGCATACAGCCCGATCCGGTTGGGGAGAGTTCTAGCCCGACCGGGCTGGAGCTCTCTTTACCTTGTCTCTCTTAGTTTTTGCTGTAATAATAGTTTTAGACAGCTGGGGACTTATTTTGATACACTGAGCTCCTCTCTCCTCTATCTTTCCATCTTTTCATTTATGTGCATCCATGTCCCAGACATGCTGGTTACTAACCTAGCTCTGGGGAGTCATTGCCCGGAGTCCTTATGTTCTTTTTCCCCAGAATGTTCCCTTGGATCAGAGAGGCTCCAAAATCAGGGTACCATCTGTCGCCTTGGTCCCGCTCCATGTTCTGTGATGCCATGTTCTACTGCTACACTGCAGTGCCCTGCTACGTCCTGCTGTGCCTTGTAATGCCGCACAGCGTCCTGCTATGCCATGAACTACTACAAAGAACTGCTACAGACTACAAATTTTTTTCTATTTTTGTTATTGCCACTCTTCATTCCAACCCCAACCGGCCCGTCAGACACCGCCTACCAAGAGCCTGGGTCTGGGTATGGGTCTGGGTCTGGTTCTGGGCCTGGGTCTGGGCCTGGGTCTGGGTCTGACCGAGGTTTCTGCCTAAAAGGAAGTTTTTCCTCGCCACTGTCGCACTGTTGCTTGCTCTGGAGGACACTACTAGAACTGTTGGGTCCTTGTAAATTCTGGAGTGTGGTCTGTCTGTATAGTGTCTTGAGATGACTCTTGTTATGAATTGATACTATAAATAAAATTGAATTGAATTGAATTGAATTAAGCGAGAGAATGAATTTTGCTAAATGTATGTATACGTGACAATAAAGTACCAAACAAGTACCTTTACCTTTACACACACACACACACACACACACACACACACACACACACACACACACACGCTTACTCTGAAGTTTTCTATAAAATATATGAGCTGCTCAGAGCAGGACAAAGGTTGTTAAGGGTTCAAAGACCCCGATAACACAGAAAGCTGCAGAAGCGACTGTGTAAAGCTGCTGAAGCCTGCATTCAATCCAGTATGACTGTATTATTACACGTCTGTGTGCGTGTGTGTGTGTGTGTGTGTGTGTGTGTGTATGTGTGTTCAGTATTACACAACATGACACCAGGATGATAAGGACAATTAAGCATAAAGGTGAACAAAATACAAAATCTGAGTGACTATACAGCTTGAATATGTCAGACAACAAACTGTCTACATTAAAAATAAAGCCAATGCTTGAATTAAAACAAGATTTAGGTAAGTGTGTGTGTGTGTGTGTGTGTGTGTGGGTGTGTATGTGTGTGCGTGCATGCGTGCGTGTGTGCGTGTGTGTGTGTGTGTGTGTGTGTAGCAGCACATCTCACTTGCAATCTGGCCCAACAGCAGAGAGGCGTCTGTGTGTATGGTAGCAAAGTAACATGCAGTGGTTGTTCCGTTTCTCAGGGTCCGTTGCTGCAGAGACAGTTCATACAACAGGATGAGCAACATTCAAACATACACACACACACACACACACACACACACACACACTCTTTTGTACAGTTGTTAAGCCGTTGATCTGTTCACACCCTTCTCGAATCATAGGCTGTGTGACCAAAGAGGGAAGCTCACTGAAAAGCTCTGATTTTTTGCAACTGGCAAATTGCAACGCCATCAACAAAACATATAAATGTAAGAAAAACGTCTCTCAGTCTGGCTCCATTTTAGGGACGTAGGGAAGCAACTCACGATTTAATATGATTTACAGTGAGATTATTTATTCATTTATTTTACAGAATGAGCTGCAGACAAATTTCTGTAAAAAGTACAAAACAACAGACGTGTCCTCTTCTCAAAAGTGACACTGAAATTGCATTTTAATCCCACATCAAAATAAAAAAAACTAAATAAAAAGTAAAATATCTCTTCAAATAAATACACTAAGAAGACGCAGTGACGTCTGAAGTCAAACAAATAAAATCTAAAGTAGATTACACTCAACCGGTTGTAATCTTTACACATTTATATCCATTTTTAGCCGATTCACGATGCATCTAAAATCTTTAAAATCAACAGTTGCTCTTGATTTTAAACATTTAGGTTCAAGTTGAACTGTGAGAAGGCCCGAGGTGCAGAAAGGTCATCAAATTAAAATAGAGAAATGCATAACGAGTCAGAGTTTTACCTCCGGGAGCAGAACTAATGAGTAACAAAGACGATGTTTGTGTCACTATGTGTGTTGTTACCGAGCTCTATTTTTAACGTACTAACAATTTTCAATATGAAATATCCATCTTGATAGAGGTTTTGTAACTTTTTGCAAGCAAGAAGTCTTCTTTTTCATTTAAAGCCACACTAAAGAACTTTCTTCCGCTTTGACCCCCCTACAGGTTGGAAATGGAATTGCCCATTACGTTGTCGTTACTCCGAGGTCTCTGTCTCTCCCGGATGTGAGTCGTGTGCCGACGTGAGTCGTGCATGCTCAGATTTAAACGGTTTACGACATAACGTGTCATTCTGAAATTTGTATAATCCAAGAAATAATAAACTTTTCTCATTACAAACAATAACAGAAGAAGGAAATCATTTCAAAAATGTGTTAGCTATCCATGTTTGGTTGCTAACGTTAGCTCAGAACACCATTCACCTGATACTCTTTGTTGTGTTTGATGCTAGCTTGTAGCTAAGCTAGCAGTGAACCAACTTCATCAAGTAGGTCCATTACAGAAGTCTCTCGTTAACACGCAGAGAATCAAACACACCTTCGCCGTTCTGTGTGTGTGGTGCGTTCGCCTCACGCATGAGAAGTGACAGAGGCTAGGACTCCAGGTTAATAAGATTCTGACCTAAGAGGAATTCAGTTGTGATTCGGTGAGAATTCACAGTACCAGTTCCTCTTTTTTTAATCTTCCCCTCCACATTTGAAGGAATCTACATGTATGTGTGTGGGCTCAGATATGGCTTCTGGAAAAGAAAATAGAGGATAAAAATGAGACACTAAACAGACGTTAATTCATTTCTTTTATCTCACTTTTGTTTCCGTGTGGCGTGCACGCCCGCTCGCGGTGTGAGGCGCCTGTCGGCGTCATTCTCCGACATGACGACCTTTTGTACAACACTAAAGTAACGAGTCAGTTTTTATTAAATGTAAGGAGTAGAAAGCACCGATTTTTGTGTTAAAATGTACGGAGTAAAAGTAAAAAAGTCGCCACAAAAATAAATAGTAAAGTAAAGTAAAACTATCTGAAAAATCAACTTAAGTAGCCGGCCGAGATGGGAAGTAACAAAGTACAAATACTTCGTTACTTCCCATTAGAGGATGACACGGGAGTGGATTTTCACTCCTGTCCCGTCCCACTCCCATAGAAAGAAATCTTGTACGGTCCCACTCCCACACCAAAGTTTAAAAACTAATCCCACTCCCATCCCGCTCCTGTTTAAACTGACTCACACCCCTGTACCGCTCCCATTTGACAGCAATTTTCGCTTGATGAACGAAGCGAAGCTCGGCTGATTCTTTCCCGAATTTGCCTTGCAAGTGTGCCTCTTCAGACCGCTCGTCCCTGAGTCACTTGTGTACTTGACTAAGACTAAGCATGTCTTACGAGCGGCGTACATCGTGCTATCACCGTCACATTCTACTCTCATAAACTTAATTAATATTTCGGACTTTCCGACCAGTTCTATGAACTTAATAGACATTTTACTTCTGACTTTGCGCTGTAAATCATTTTTTGCCACATCGACTTCACCGCGGCTGTTAGCTCCCTCCATCGCTGCTCTTTGAATTACGGCGGTAAGCCGTGACAAAAAGCCCTGATGGCTTCTGGGACGGCTGGGTCGTGTAGTTATTAATTGCGTTACATTGTAGGCGTATTAAAAGGAAAACTACAAAATGGTGCATTTCCTTTTTTTTTGCATTTAGGTGCATTTAGATTTTTTTGTCGTCTTTGCTATTGGTTGATTCCCGCTCCCGTCTGCTCCCGTTAACCATTTATCCTGTACCGTCCAAATCCCGTGATTAATAGTAAATATGACTCCCATCCTGCAGGAATCCCACGGGAATCCCGTGACCCGTGGGATTCCCGATGAATTGTCTGCCTCTACTTCCCATCTCGGCAGACATTTTAACGACTTATTTCCGACTCACCACGACGTGAGAGTAGACGCGTCGGGCGAACTCCAGGTCCTTGAAGCGGGACTCCACGGGGAAGGTGTAGGTGTTGAGCCACTGCAGCAGCGGCATGTCCAGCGCTGTCCCGGCGTAGCTGTACTGGGACGCGTGGATGTGAGTGTCCACCAGTCCCGGCATGAAGAACTCACT
>NC_048411.1:29684342-29685186 GCF_013103735.1 Etheostoma cragini | reverse complement strand
TCTAATAGACTTCACTATCTAAAGAGCTTCTAATAGACTTCACTATCTAAAGAGCTTCTAATAGACTTCACTATCTAAGGAGCTTCTAACAGACTTCACTTTCTAAAGAGCTTCTAATAGACTTCACTATCTAAAGAGCTTCTAATAGACTTCACTTCCTAAAGAGCTTCTAACAGACTTCACTACCTAAAGAGCTTCTAACAGACTTCACTACCTAAAGAGCTTCTAACAGACTTCACTTCCTAAAGAGCTTCTAACAGACTTCAGTTCCTAAAGAGCTTCTAACAGACTTCGCTGGTCTCCTTCCAGAGAAACAGGACCTGCTGGTCCATTTCTTTAACTGTCTATAATCCCAGCGTGTCACAGAACCGTAAACCCACCCACGACCTCTTCCTAAACCTAACAGCGTCAAAAGAGACGCCAATAGTCCCAAACAACTGCGTGTTACGTGACACGTTTATAACAACGACAAAGGCACCTGACCAAGCGCCCATATTTAGGGGCATTTATTTATGAAATACGACCTAATGAAACACGATTTATGAAATTTGACCTAATACCTTTGGGTCGTGGTAGAGGGACTCATGTTGTTGTTGAAGGACTTCTACGAGGAAACGGTCCAAACACTCTGGGAACATTATGTCACACGTGGGGAAAGAGCTCTGACAAAGAAGAATAAGTAACCACGCAACATGTGCAGACTGGACAGTACAGCGTTATAAGTGTTTTGCAATATTTCAGTTATTTAAAATGCAGTTTCAGGAGGAAGTGTTGTTGTGTGTGTGTGTGTGTGTGTGTGTGTGTGTGTGTGTGTGTGTGTGTGTGTGTGTGTGTGTGTGTGTGT
>NC_048411.1:29682181-29684247 GCF_013103735.1 Etheostoma cragini | reverse complement strand
GCCTGGTTAAGGGATTTAAAACCTGTATATCGAATAATTAGGGCTCCAACTAACGATTAATTTGTGGATTTCTTTTCTGGATTAACAGATTAGTTATTTGGTCTTTTTATATGTCAAGAAATGGTGAAAACAGAATAAAGTCAGACACTAAAACACATTTATTTACATTGGCCCTAATCATCTTCCGTACATTAACACTGCACACATCCAGGGTGGCCGTGGCTCAGTGGTACAGTCAATCAGAAGGTTGGGGGTTCGAGACCTGGCCCTGCAGTCCTGGCTGAACCCTAGTGTAAATGTGTGTGTGTGTGTGTGTGTGCATGTGTGTGTGTGTTTATCTGATGAGCAGATATGACCATGTACAGCAGCCTTGGTCACAGTGTGTGTGAATGGTGAATAGTTCCTGTATGTAAAAGAGCTGTGATTACGACTAGAACAGCGCTATATATAAAACCCAAAGCCCATTTACATCCTCTGAGATAAGAAAGTGTGTGTGTTTGTGTGTGTGTGTGTGTGTGTGCGTGCGTGCATGTGTGTACAGTATTACACAACATGACACCATGGTGATAAGGACAATTAGGCATAAAGGTGAACAAAGTAAGTCTTTCTAATTTTGAGACAACTGAAGGAAACAAAACTATTCTGAATGAAATTTTAAAATTATAAATAAAATATATCAAATACTATTACTACTTACTACTATTACTACTACTACTATTACTACTATTACTATTACTACTACTACTACTACTATTACTATAACTACTACTATTACTACTACTGTTATGTATGAAAAGTGCTGTATAAACAAAGTCCGATTGATTTTTAAGTACACTCATCTTGAGGACTAATGCCCAGTTATACTTTAACAACACGCGCGCGCGCACACACACACACACACACACTCACACACACACATACACACACTGACATATTAAAGCATGAAAAATATGAAATATAATATGTAAAAGGACTTTTATTCAAAGAGTTGACACATTTGAGCCAACTCTGGCTGCATCATAAAGGACCTTTAGACACACACACACACACACACACACACGCGCGCGCACACAGACACACAGCCTGTCATCTCATTGGCTGCAGATGGCCTCTGCAGTCAGGTGGACTCCTGCTGATCAGATAAAACCCCCGTGGTGCTGCAGGAGGTTACGCTGCCCGGCCCTGAACGCATCACTCGACAGGATGGCGAACTCGAAGGGGGCCGACGTGTCTCGCGTCTTCAGGGGGACTTTCATCCACGCGACGCCGCAAACCGCGCTGCAGATCCTGGAGGATCACCTCGTGGGAGTGGATACAGACGGAAAGGTTTGGTCCACATTTAAAACAGCTTTTGGTATAAAGTTAGAAGTGAAAACAAAAAACAAATATATGCAAATATATAGCATATATGGCTGTTAACAGCGATGGGAAGTAACGAAGTACAAATACTTCGTTACTGTAGTCTACTCAAGTAGATTTTTTCTGATATTTTTACTTTACTATTTATTTACTTTTTACTTTTCCTCCAGACATTTTAACACCATTATCGGTACTTTCTACTCCTTAAATTTTACAAAATTACTCGTTGCTTTAGTTTTGTACCAAAGGTCGTCTGTCAGGTGTGATTGTGAGTGCGAGTGCATGTTCGAGAACAGCGCCGGACACGCGCTTCGCACCCCGAGCGGGCGCGCACTTCACACGGAGAAAAAAGTGAGAGAAGAGGAAAAAGAGACCATCTGTCCGGAGGATAACCGGTTGAGATTGTGTGTGTGAGTCCTGGAGAACTGTGAGTTGTGTAGTTGATGTTGTGAGTTCATTCGAGCCTGTTGTTGTGTTGGTTTATCTCATTTAAAGTGAGTTATGGATGTTGTTCTAACCCAGCTAACAGTGTTTGGTTCCAAGAACGTTCCCTAAAGGTTAGGTTTGGTTGCATAAGAAAGTTGGTTTAACGTTTTGGGAACGTTAGTTTTTGGTTACATCGAACTTGAACTTTCTCAGAATGTTTCCCTAACGTTGCAACCTTTAGAGAACGTTCCCCTAATGTTGCAACCTTTAGAGAACGTTCC
>NC_048411.1:29680040-29682081 GCF_013103735.1 Etheostoma cragini | reverse complement strand
CTAACATTGCAACCTGGAGAGAACGTTCCCTGAAGGTTAGGTTTGGTTGCGTTTTGGTTGCATAAGAAAGTTGGTTTAATGTTTTGGGAACGTTAGTTTTTGGTAACTTCGAACTTGAACTTTCTCAGAACGTTCCCCTAACATTCCCCTAACGTTCCCTAACATGTTACATGTTGTCATCAACTCGTCGCTGATTTCCATCCTGCCTTCAGATCGCTTTCATCGAGAACGGAGCGGAGCTGAACCGACTGTCTCAGACCTTCAGATTCAGTCTGTCTGACGTCACTCAGCTGGCACAACAGTAAGTAGAATCTATCAAATTAATTACCCAATGGGGGCGGGGGGGGGGGGATCGATACAGCATCGTATCGCGATGTTTTCATCGGCATTACTGTATCGATACTCAGGCGCCAAGTATGGATCTTTTATCATATATTATATATTATGTTTGTGTTGGTCAGCTTATCTAATTTCCCAGCAATAACATACAAGTGAGAGGAACAAACACAGGAAGGTTTCTTTTTAGATGAAACAGATGTTAAAGTTTCCTTTTGGGGACGTCATTTGAAATTAGGAAAAATTAGAAGTTGGTCCCCGATCCTTCCCCCCATCCCCATCCGATGGATCTTGGGACTGTCGTCATGTGAGTTACGAGTTTGCTACGTCACAACTTATTCGCCAAAGCTGTTTCCATCTCCCATTTTGCGCGTTAACTCTTTTTTTGAAAAATGCAAAAACCACCTCAAGCCAGCGTGAAAATCTCCTTTTTTTTGCCATTTCCATCAACATTCTTACTTCCATACTTCAAAATGTGCATACAAATAAGTTGATGGAAGCACGATTACAGATATAGGTAAACATTTATTCAGTTTTTACCTCAAGAATTGACAGAAATGGTCCACAGTGTATCTACCCAGATCATAAAGGACAGTTCATACTGAAGTCCATTTTTTTTACCTTTGATTCCTTATAGACCAACGATGGAACACCGTGAAAACGGGTTTTCCTGGTAGACAAGACCCATTTTCTCTCCTCCATTTGCACTACCGTCCCAAAACCTCCCGGCTCTTGTAGCTTCCCAAAATAAAACAATTTCATACTGAATATACCCAAAGGCAAAATACAACTCGCTTCAACTCATACAGAACCTGAAATTCAGTGAACAATGTTTTTTCCGTCCGACTGCCTCGGTTTCTTTCTTGTTTGTTCTTCCCATCCTCCCGAGTCACCACAAAAAAATTCCTACATGTATCCACATGTACCGTGTGTAGTCTTGTGCATTATGTTGTCATGTTGTTATGTCTTGTACTCTATGTTGCCATAATGCTGATCCTGATTCTGGTTCTGATGCATGTGAAGTGAAGAGTGTGCATGCGCTAACGTGCATGCTGCCTGCTGCAGTGCTCCGTCTCTGTCTTCTTACTATTCGTGCTACTGCAACACAGAATTTCCCTTCGGGGATCAATAAAGTATTTCTGATTCTGATTTCTGATTCTGACAATAACTCGTAGAACTGAAACCGCCTCACAATCGTACAGATCCCTTATATTAACTTCTGGTGCTTTCATGGCAACAATACAAACATTTCCCAGCATCAGGGCCTGCATGGGATTAGCACAATTAGCATAACGAGATATAATAATAATAATAACGACTCATAATGAATGATTAATAGATTGTTAAAATAGCCGGCGATTAATTTAATAGTTGATGATTAATCGACTCATCCTTGCAGCGCTACATGTTTCGATATATTACATCACTTCTTGCTCTTCTCTGTAAAAACAGTGTGTATGTTGTAAGGGGAAAATTACATTTAACCAATGATTTTCATATTAATTATTCATAACAAGATCTTCGATGCCTCTCAGAGTCTAAGACTTCTGATCTGTCCTCTGTGTGTTTCTCCTTGATGGAGACAACTGGGTTTGTTATGACTCCAGACCCTTCCCTTAAAGAATAGATGACGTGGAGCCGGACAGAAACAGCTGTGTAAAGCTGTGTTTATCATAGCTGGTCCCAGGTCCAGACCACAGCAGGT
>NC_048411.1:29677052-29679940 GCF_013103735.1 Etheostoma cragini | reverse complement strand
CTTTTTCCAACATTATTATCGCTTTTTCCAACATTATTATCGCTTTTTCCAACATTTTTGTGACTTTTTCAATGTTGCGGGTGCTTATTCTTTTTTTAAAATATTTTTAATGCTGACATTTTCAGCTTATTTCAACGGCCCCAAAAAAGGAAGAAGAAATTATCTTAAAACGTGACATGAGGGATAAAGGAACTATGACTAGAAACAGGGGTTGCCACGTGAGAAATTCATCAGACGACATTCACAAATAGACGTCCTATGAGCTCACTGACGAATTCATCCATAAATCGTGATGTCCTGTATCATAATGGGGAAGTAATGATTAAACTATTTCCACATTCTTTTAAATATCTCAACCCCACATGACATGATGGCATGCTACTGCAGGTTACTCAGTGTAAAACGCAGCTACATGAGGGCATTTCTCAGGAAATTGGAACAAAATGGAGTCCAACGTTGAGAAGCTGTTGTGGTGAAGTGAATCCTTACAGAATCTGTTGGAAATTAACAACCCGGTATCACGTTAATTCGTTAAATAGTCCCAAAATTCAATCTATTGTTGTGTAAGCCCGCAATGACACAAATTTCCTTTTTTTTTTTTTTTTTCGTGACGCTCAGGACGAATTTCAATCTGATGTATTTTGATTATTGAAACATCTGGGCTGCACCCTGTGTTCTGTCTGTCAGGCGTGACTCAGGCAGAGCAGCTGTTTTTCTCTTTGTTGATGTTTTTCAAACTACAACAGTTGCAGACTCTGTAATTTGGTTACCGTGGTTACCTTGTTTCAAGCCATTCTAGCGGGGTAGAGAAGACCTGCAGGAAGACTCGGATCCATCTGGGCCAGTTCTCATTAATATTCAATGAGCTGAGCTGCTTGACTCTGATTGGCTAACAGCTAGCCAATCAGAGCCTGGCGGTCAGCAGCCTTTACCCAGCTCATGAATATTAATGAGCTCAGTCAGCAGTTAGACTGACCAGCTGTTGGTTGATTGGTCTGATTTCTCCTCTTATTTATTTTCAGTTGCTAGAGCTGACAGAGGAGGTAGCAGTTCACACACACACACACACACTCACAGACACGCACACATACATACACGCACCCACACACAAATACACACACACACACAACAACAACACATTCACAAAAACACAGACACGCAAACACACACACACAGTCATTCACAGACACGCACCCACACACACACACACTCATTCACAGACACGCACACATACATACACACACACAAAAACACTCATTCACAGACACACACACACCCCAACTCACACACGCGCACCCACACACAAACACACTCACACACACCCACACACAAATACACACACACAAAAACACATTCACAAAAACACAGACACGCAAACACACACACACACACACACACTCACACACAATCGTTCCCTGTGTAAAACTTTCTATTTTAATCGTGTAGCTCGTTAGATCGACGTTAGCGGAGAGGAAGGCGAGGGACACGGTCTACGTGGTCCAGGTTCTGCATCAAAACCAGCAACATTTATTCATCAAAACCAGCGACATTTACTCATCAAAACCAGCAACATTTACTCATCAAAACCAGCAACATTTACTCATCAAAACCAGCAACATTTACTCATCAAAACCAGCAACATTTATTCATAACTTAACGTACTACAGTCACATCTCACACCTGGAACTGTACTTGGATTAGTAAACTCTAGTATGCATGATGATGAATGGGGTCCAACGAGGACCCTCTCACTGCCTTTAGTCCTTTATGGTGACTCTGGACACATCTGGGAGCACATCAGTCTTATTCTGTGTCTTCTTTGGTTCTGAGTCCCTGTCAATATTGTCTCCCTCATCATCATCATCATCATCATCATCCTCCTCCTTCTCCTCCTCCTCATCACTGTCCAAGCCATCCAAGTTCTTCTTCTGTCCTTTCATCTTCTGTTCCCCATCTTCTTCTTCTTCCTCCTCTGTCTGGTCCTCCTGTGAGTTTATTCTGCAGAGTGAGGGACAAACTAAATGTCATTTAATGGGATTTTAATTACATCTTCCTGTCAACCATGGTCACTTTATTCAAACATTATCATCTTTCGTTTAATCGTTTTTGGTGTTTTTCCCAATGTTTGTTGATATTTTTAATGTTGACATTTTCAGCGGCCCATTTTTTGTGACAAAAAAATAATAATAAAAGTCTCAATTTGACCCCAAAACAACATGAGAGAGAAACTAAATGTCAGTTAATGGGATTTTAATTACAGTGTTGTAATTCATCTCATTGGCCACAAGGTGGCAGACTTGGAGTAAAATACACTCAATGGGCTTGATGATGATGAAAAGAACTCAAAGTTGACTTCATAATAGACATGATTTTATCCTTGTAGATGAATGGCTTCTTTTTGAGAGCAGAAAATCATTGGCTACACTAATAATAATAATAATAATAATAATAATAATAAAATAATTGGTTGTTTTGTTCTTGGTAAACTTAGATTTCTTAAGCCGATGAGTAATTGTTTTTTCATGCTGAATGATTAATTTCCAAGAAACTTATGAGCACGTCTCTGAGATTTTAAGTGGTTCTCTTGCATGATTCTTTAAGGAGAAACTCAGTCTAACATGTCTGTTGATTAAATCAAGTAAAGCTGCAAAGATTAATCGATAAGTTGTCAACTATTAGAATTAATTGCCAACTGTTTTAATAATAAGATTCAGTCATTTTTTTATGAAAAAGAATTGAGTAAAATTCTCTGATTCCAGCTTGTTAAATGTGAATATCTAGACATTAGTGGTCCCCTAATACTGTATCTGAAGTGTCACACACACACACACACACACACACACACACACACACACACACACACACACACACACACACACACACACACA
>NC_048411.1:29671577-29676827 GCF_013103735.1 Etheostoma cragini | reverse complement strand
GTTATATTACGATAAACATCTGCACTAAGCGACGCGATACACTTCTCCATGTTGAGAAAAATGTGCGATTAATTGAGCTGAATGTGACATTAATGTGATTAAATATTTTAAACTAGTTATTTCAAGTTTCCCATCCGGGATGATGAAGTGAGATGAATTTGCAGTGTTTATTATTATTATTATTATTATTATTACTGCTTTATTGTTCACATGCTGCCTTCTAGAATTGTCTTAATTTATTTTGTACAGTTATTTCATTTTGTATATGTGTAGTATAGTATATATATATACATATATATATATATAGTAGATTTTGCAGATTAAGAATTCTATTGTTCAGGGAAACACATGACAATAAAACTTTGAAAACTGAATTGATGAAACTTGTTGTGAACCTGCAAGTGTTTGGTGTATAAATAAAGTATACTATAATAATATATAATCCAGATTGTACTTCATGCATTACCTGTAAGGTGCAGTTCTGCAGTATCTAACAGTGTACTTACCATTTTTTGGGCTGTGTCAGTGTCTTGTATTTGTTGTACTTCACTTTCCACTCGAGTACACCTTTACAATGTTGACAGAGTCCATCGTGTATCTTTGATTTCGCCTTCTATAAATTCAGACCACATAAGCAGAGAAAAGAAGAGGAACTTTACAATAAAGTTGTAATAATTCATAATTTCTACTGTTTATTGATCCCTAGTGTTTTGTTAGTAATCACTACACCACAGAGTGGGGGGGCTGGGGGGGTACAGTGCCCTGCTCAAGGGAGCCTGGCATTGCGAGGTGAGGAATGGCGGTCAATGGGATGCTAATGGTGGCTGAGTGCTAGGTAGCATCAAAACGGCGCCATAGGAGCTACGCTTGGAGAGGAGAGGCTGACCCCCCCCCCCCCCCCCCCCCCCCCCCCCCCCCACAGGTGAAGTGGCATCTCTCCAGCTAGAGATCCACTCTCCGTAATTTGGTCCGTACGGGGACTTGAACCAGCAACCCTCCGGTTCCCGACCCAAATCCCTTCAGACTGAGCTGCTATCACTCCCCAAAATGAAGTGCATCCTCATTGACAACCATGATGGAAGCAGAAGAAGCCGTTTGCTGGGGGGCTGTAGCTCAGTCTGTAGGGGATTGGGAACCGGAGGGTTGCTGGTTCAAGTCCCAGTAAATGGGCTGTATTTATATAGCGCTTTTCTAGTCTTAACAGCTACTAAAAGAACTAGTTTTAAGAGCTTTTACAGGAACCGTTCACACACATTCATACACTGTGGCCGAGGGTGCTAAGGTGCTACTCCGATGCCCAAGGACACTTCAGCATGGGACTGTAGGGCCAGGGATTGAACCCCCAACCTTCCAATTGGCAGGCAACCGCTCTACCACTGAGCCAGAGCCGCCCATTATGGACCAGAGTAGGGTAGCTGGACAGGTGCCAGTTCACCTCCTGGGCACTGCCAAAGTGCTCTTGAGCAAGGCACCGAACCCCCAACTGCTCGGGCGCCTTTCCATGTGCAGCCCCCCCCCCACACTCTGACATCTCTCCATTTGCGCATGTAAGGTACTGAGCATGCGTGTGATGACAACACAGTAAATTCCCATTATTATTATTAAAACAACATCGTTTCAGAAGTTAAATGCTAATAATAATAATAATAATAATAATAATAATAATAATAATAATAATAACTTTTAAGATACAAGTTAAATTGCTAAAATAAGTCAAGTACAGGCTCATCTCTACACAAGAGCGCGTTGTTACCTTTATCACAACTTTAAGAGAGTATTTATATATATATTGGTTAAACTCAGTGTTACGCAGGCTAGCGTGCTAACGTTGCACACGACACGTTAACGTGACGTCCAGGTTCACGCACCTTCACTTGGACCGTCGCTCCGTACTTGTCGGGTTTGAAGGCGAAGCTGTTTTGATGCTTCTGGCCTCGCGACCGAGATACGTTACCTTTCTGAGAACTCATCTTGTTTCCCAATTTTCAGTTACACATGTTGCGTGGGGATACAAATCCGGAAACACATGCACCAACCCGGAAGAAGTACGAGCGCGTCACAAAACGTCACTGACTGAGGTCAAAACCATGGAAACGGACGAACCCTCCAATTTTTCTCACAAGTGTTTAACACAAAGAGGCTTAATTTTTGGTTAAAATTAATCAAAAACGAATTTTGTTGAAATAAATTTAGAATTCCCTACGCTGGTTTACGTGTAGAATTGTTGTTTTTTACCTCTCGAGTGCTGATTGGACTGTGCCTCACACTAGTAATCTCCCATTGGCTCTCCTGAACGTCAATCAAAATGGCCGCCACCATCACCCTGCGGCCGACAGGGGACCGCCCATACAAAGTTCACGCGTCGTTCCATTGGCGCGCTCGTTTCCTCAACCTCTTTTCTATTGGTCCGCAGTGCCATCAATCACGTGCCCTCCTTCCTCAAGAAGCAGAGTGATTTCTAACGACAGTGGGGATGTTTCGGAGGCAAACGGCGGTACGGTGAAGTGATTTACCAAACCACCACGGACCTGAGGACATAATTAAGTTAATTTTAGGCCTTTATTGAATGTACCCATGTCGCTATTAAGCTGTATCGCCTTGGACATTTTGAATGAAGCGACCCCGTTGTCATTCAGGACTATACGTTGAGAAAAAAACCGAGTGGAAGGGAAAAAGAAACGACGATTTTCGGAGGTCTGGACCCGGAGGACGACGCTGACATCGCCGACAAAAAGCCCAGCTAGGACCCGGAACCGAGGATAAGCTGTCCGAGGATAACCCTGTCAATCTCCTGGCGTCGAGGAGAAGATAAGTTGGCTGGCTCGGTGTGAAGATAACACCTAAATACGGTGAATACTGTCAGTTAAAAATAGGAGGATAACAAAAACGAGCGTCCAACGGCCGCGCGCCAAGGTAACGATGCGATTCCCCTGCTTTGTTTATGATAAAACACGCATATTTGCGTGATTTGTGTTGCTTGGTTAACTGGCCCATTACACTTGGCAATACCATGTCTAGCCACGGGAATTTAACCCTCCACTGACCAGCATGAAGTCATTGTAATCTCTCTCTGAAAAAATTACTGCCCCTCCACCACTATTTTACGGTAAATTGCTGCAGGCTCCATTCTGGCTAGAAATAAAGGAAGCAAATAGCGAAATAAAGGAAGCAAATAGCCTCTACTGTGCGTTTTAACCCTTAAATTTGAATGTCACAGCATTTCGTAGAAGTAGCTTTCAGAGATTAAAAATGGTTGTAAAATGTAGTCCCCTGACTTCATCTCTGAAACAGCCAATTGTTTGTAATAGGGACACAGGTAATTGTGTGTGTGTGTGTGTGTGTGTGTGTTACGTGACAGGTGATTTGTGGGCTCATCACATGTGTCTGCAAGATCCAACAGCTGGTTAGCCAACATATGTATTAGGGTTTGACTGACAGACACTCACAAAGAGAGACAGACAGTCCTTTAAAAAAATCCGATGTGCCGATATTCCGCCGATATACATTTTACTAAAAATCCAGAAACTCATAACAAACAGATTTCCCTAACATTAGTTATTTGTAGTTATTATTGAGTTCTCACTGAGAGGATATGATTTTGATTCGTCAGAACGGAGGATCATCACAATATGTTCAATTTCTGATCAATAAAATGTATAAAAATACAACCTTAAAATATGAAACTTAACCCTCATTTGGTCCTTGGGTCACATTGACCCGTTTTAAGTTAATCTTTTGTACATTAAAAATATAAAACTTAGGAAAAAAACAGAAAAAAGCACCCATAACATTGAAAAACTGGTAATAAAGTTTATTTTTTATTTTTTATTGTTGATGGGAAAAACACAAGGGTTAAAGCCCATGTTGCAGGCTAACCACCACTGTTGATTATTGGGTACAAAAAGCACTCAAGATATGTATATATCATTTAAAAAAATGTCTCCAAATAGGGTTAAAAGTTAGCTTTTGGTATTCGCGGGTTTATTAAGTCAATTCGTCGATGACTTCACACTGGGGAGCGAAGGCTCAGCCCGGTACTAGGACTACGAGACTGACTGGGATGATGAAGAGGAGGAAGAGGAGGAAGAGGTAGACTCTTTGTAGTCTTTCGAGCGTCTAAACTAACTAAACTATGCATCGCCAACACTCATAACACGGTTGACGTGTTTTTATCAGAACCATTTCTCATTATGACTTAACATAAAAAATAAATAAATAAAAGGCCAATACCGATATAGATCGGGAAATGCCTAATATCGGCTGATAATATTGGCACGCTGATATATCGGTCGGGCTCTAATCCTCAAGTTTGTAAAGTAAGATGTAGCTTTGCAACCATCAGGTGTTAGGGAAGCGGAGGGTGCAGCTTACAGCTCGTGCTCCATCATGTAGGTACGGGACGGTCGTTCCCCGATGTGAGCCGAGTGCAAACTTGAGTCGTGCATGCTCAGATTTAAACGGTTTACAGCATATCGTGTAATATTGAAATATCGCCCCGCCATCAGCTGATCTGACGATGCCTAAATCCTTTCGTGACATTTCAGACCGGATCATGGTCCCCTCCGAGCCCGGCACGCACCAGTATTGTAATTGTTTGTATTTACTTTACCATTCCTTTCAGACTGAGTCATATGAAAGGCTCCTGATCCCTAAACAAGACGTTCACTGCATGCAGACAGGCTGTAAAAACGTCTTATGACATTATGAAGACATCATTAAGGGCAGTTACAGCCATTCCCCCTGATATCATATAATCTAAAGAACACAGAATAAGATATGGTGATACCTCATCATAGCAGTTAGAAATGGTACTATCCACTACTGTTACCACTGCTACAGTAGGTACTAGTACTGTTACCACTGCTGCAAAGGGTACTAGTTCTGTTACCACTGCTACAGTAGGTACTGGTACTGCTACAGTAGGTACTACTACTATTGTCACCACTGCTACAGAGGGTACTAGTACTGTTACCACTGCTACAGAGGGTACTAGTACTGTTACCACTGCTACAGAGGGTACTAGTACTGTTACCACTGCTACAGACGGTACCAGTACTGTTACCACTGCTACAGGAGGTACCTGTACTGTTACCACTGCTACAGTAGGTACTAGTACTGTTACCACTGCTACAGTAGGTACTAGTACTGTTACCACTGCTATAGTGGTACTAGTACTGTTACCACTGCTACAGTAGGTATTACTACTGTTTCCACTGCTACAGTAGGTATTACTACTGTTACCACTGCTAC
>NC_048411.1:29670622-29671477 GCF_013103735.1 Etheostoma cragini | reverse complement strand
TTACCACTGCTACAGTAGGTATTACTACTGTTTCCACTGCTACAGTAGGTATTACTACTGTTACCACTGCTACAGTAGTACTAGTACTGTTACCACTGCTACAGTAGGTACTACTACTGTTACCACTGCTAGAGTAGTACTACTACTGTTACCGCTGCTACAGTAGGTACTAGTACTGTTACCACTGCTACAGTAGGTACTAGTACTGTTACCACTGCTACAGTAGGTATTACTACTGTTACCACTGCTACAGTAGGTATTACTACTGTTTCCACTGCTACAGTAGGTATTACTACTGTTACCACTGCTACAGTAGGTATTACTACTGTTACCACTGCTACAGTAGGTATTACTACTGTTACCACTGCTACAGTAGTACTAGTACTGTTACCACTGCTACAGTAGTACTAGTACTGTTACCACTGCTACAGTAGGTACTAGTACTGTTACCACTGCTACAGTAGGTACTACTACTGTTACCACTGCTACAGTAGGTACTACTACTGTTACCACTGCTACAGTAGGTACTACTACTGTTACCACTGCTACAGTAGGTACTAGTACTGTTACCACTACCGTCGTTGCGTGTTGTTGCGCCGGTAGTTATAAAACGATTATTAGACTATGAAGTACGCCAATTCTGATATGTTCATATAGCCTACTCCAAACAGACAGGGCAACCTAACGCAGACAAGTTAGCTTACCGTTTTTAGGTGATACGCCATGTTTGTAGTCCAGATGCGATATGCAAACTGTTGCTTGTAAACTTTGCATCCGACTTTTTCCCGTTATCTATTTTTGTAAAATGCTGCCACACTGGCACATGGTAGAGGAGAACTGACTGGAAATTGCGGG
>NC_048411.1:29666378-29670105 GCF_013103735.1 Etheostoma cragini | reverse complement strand
CCCCCCCCCCCCCCCCCCCCAGTGTTTTGAGGATGAACCACCTATCCCTCAGCGAGCTATGTTGCCTGTTCTGCTGCCCGCCGTGCCCGAGTAAGATCGCGTCTAAGCTGGCCTTCCTGCCGCCAGAGCCCACCTACAGCCTCATCCCCGACGACAGCGGCAGCCGCTGGACGCTGCACCTCACCGAGCGCGCCGACTGGCAGTACTCGTCCCGCGAGAAGGACGCCATCGAGTGTTTCATGACCCGCACCACGAGAGGGAACCGCATCGCCTGCATGTTCGTCCGCTGCTCGCCGAGCGCTCGCTACACGCTGCTGTTCTCCCACGGCAACGCGGTGGACTTGGGCCAGATGAGCAGCTTCTACATCGGCCTGGGCTCGCGCATCAACTGCAACGTCTTCTCCTACGACTACTCGGGCTACGGCGCCAGCTCTGGGAAACCCTCGGAGAAGAACATGTACGCTGACGTGGACGCCGCCTGGCAGGCGCTCCGGTCACGGTAAGAGCCACGGTGATGAATGAATGAATGAATGGAGGAAACACTGCAACTAACTGCAAGGCAGCTTTATCTGTAGAGCTCATTTCAGCAACAGGGCAATTCAAAGTGCTTTACACAAAATTCATAAAATAGATAAAACACAAGTGTAAACTTGAGACTACCTTCCCACTAATTAGTCCATGTTAGTGCTGCCTTTGGTGATCAGCCTCAGTGTCTCTACCCTTCACAACTCTATTCTATCTATCTATCTATCTATGTCTAAAATGTTGGAAAAGTTGAGCAGATAATAAATCCGTAACCCTCAAAAAGCCTAAAGAGTAAACTAAAAGCTGAAGAAGTCCAACCACAATCATCAGATCTGAGTCTTTTAGTTATAGCTCAGGGTGCGTCCCAAAACGGCTCAGAAGCTGCACCAAATCCTGAAAATGCTCTGAGTTGTCTTCTGTGAATAAGCACCCGGTTACCTTAGGAAGCTGGCCAGTTAAACAGGAAACTCCTGATCATAAAGGTTGTGCGTACAGGAAATTGGCCACTGATGTGAAGAAGAAAACCCGGCTTTTCTGGAGGCCGGACTCCGTGTCTTTGTCTGTGTGGGAAGAACTTTTCTTTCACTTGTGTTTTTCAATTAAAGAATTATTTTATCGATCCGCTTTGCCGACTTTGAAGCTACGCTTGCACGTGGCACAGCGGCAATAACAGTCACAATAAAGATAATGGAACCGTGACACAGTCAAAGATATTCTACTTTTTTCTCTTAACTAAAAGCATGTCAATAAAATCACACATATCGGGCCCTTAATGCTACTCTCATTTTCCGGTGTGGGCCTTAGAGAAGTTGAGTTTTCCTTCATCAGATCTGTCCATCTTTGGAAGGCAGCTCAAATGTTCACTCTTTTTTTTTTTTTTTTTTATGATCATGATGCCGGTCTCTTGCTCTTTTTTTAATATCCTCCTTCGAACTTGCCGAGGCCGGTAGGCAGCGATGCCCATTAGCAGCACCTGGGAGTTTATCATGTGACAACAAAAGGAGGAGCAGTACGTCCTGAATGTCCCTCACCGGCTAACGTAGTTAAAGATGGCGCGTGAATATGGACCGTCCACCCCTGTTCATGCATGCAAGTGGAAATGTCAAATCTGAAGCCAAAGGGAAGACTTGGAATTGACGTTGGTGGTCAGTATTCCTGAAAAAGGTCAAGTTTGTGAACGGGCAACACAGATTTTTGCCCTAAAAACATTACACGCTGGCCCTTTAAATGTGCTAGAAAGGAAAAGAGATGAAGGGATGAGAAAGGTCTTCTGGACAGTCTCAGTCCCATGCTTTAGTATTTCTTTCTATTCACAGCACCAGGCAACTTGAAAGAGAAAAAAAGCTCTTTAGGCTCTTTTTTTTATTTATTTTTTAATTTATTTCCAGCCTACTTATTTGTGTTGTTGCACCGAGGAATCTCCTTCTCCCACACAGTCGTGACCAGCGCCGAAATATCATTTAATCTCTTCAGAGACTGTAAAATCAACTTTCTGAGTGGTCCGTGTCTGCAGCAGGAAGCTGGAAACGGCATCCATGCAAAACATGTCAGCTACTCTCTTTGAGTAAACTCTTATTGTTATTATTATTGTTATTATTATTATTATTATTATTATTATTATTATTATATATTATAATTATGTAACCAAGCCGGCTCGTGGCATTCGACTCGGTGCTCTTTTATAACCAAAGACAATAATTAAAATAAGGCTAAAGGTTGGTACCCCAAGTCAACTGCATGATTTTTTGGGGGGCGGGGGCTAAATAATGCAAGAGGATGTCACTCAAATGGGCCATTTCGGTGACCCCCCCCCCCCACACTGAATAACCCTGCTGCGTCCTGATGTTAGAATAAACCTTGTAAAGCAATATTGCAATTTATTTATTTTAATTTATTTTAATTTATTTTAATTTAACCAATGGTTCACCTAAATGTTCTACTGCTACAGTATCGCCGATGGCAACTACATCATATCCGTTTCCTGCAAAACGAAACAAAAGCTGAAAATCCAGGTTATGATCTTCTTTACCAATGGAAATAAACGTCTGACGTGATGTGCATTCTTCTTAGAAAACAGTCTTTAGAAATGTGTGACAATATATTGTCTGTATAAGTGTATTATTCAACGTGTGTTTTTGTTAAATAAGGAAAAAGAACATTGCAATACTCGGTAGTACTGCAGTACTATTGAGTCACAATACTGTTACTACATATTGCAATGCATGAGAAGCTACACAAATTCCATCAGCAGCCATGTATTGTGAAAGAATTAAATCCCAAGCATCTCTCTCTCTCTCTCTCTCTCTCTCTCTCTCTCTCTCTTCTCCCCCCCCCCCGACTGTAAAGAAATCTACACTTTCTGGGACTTTAGAAACTCAACAGTGATCGTCAGTCAAATTCCTTTAAGTGTTTCTCCAAAGTAGGCCGCAAAAATAAATTAAAAAAAATAGCAGTCTCGATTCACCCGTTTGCAATTTAGATTTTTTAATAACTTGGTATTTAGATTAGATTCAACTTTATTGTCATTACACATGTACAGGTACAATGCAATTTCTTTATAACTTTGATTCTCGTTTAATTTCACGAGCCGACTGCATAACAAACGCAGCTGCTTCCTTCAGTGAGTTTCAACCAGACGGTATGAAATAGGTGTTGAAGCGCTGCCGTGCCCTCCCTTCTCTCCATTGAGGCCTCTACGTCTACAAGCTTGTGGTGATGCACAATGTGCTATAGAGGCACAAAACAAGGGTTATTGTGCAGGGCTGGTCTAAAGGCTTCACTGTTGGTTTTTATATAACCAAAGACAACAGGTAAATTAAGACCAAAGGTTAGTTCCCCGTGTCCATTTTGCATACCTGTCTTTAGGGAAAACCAAATGACGCGTCAATGTAAAGTCTGTGGTTGGGACGTCGGATCAAGGCAACTGTATCGTCCTCATTTATTGGTGTGTGTGTTGGGGGGGGTGTGGGTAAAATGGACTCAATAAGAAAGCCACGACGTGTGACCCTGTACTTACTGTAGATGTATTTAACTAAATACCTCCGTTCAGTGCAGAATATTCAAGGCTTCGTGTTAAGTGGAGCCAGGGTAACAACATGTATTATCGGCCATTTTGGCTCCTCTGTATGGAAAGTACAGCCCTGTGTGTGTGTGTGTGTGTGTGTGTGTGTGTGTGTGTGTGTGTGTGTGTGTGTGTGTGTGT
>NC_048411.1:29664529-29666278 GCF_013103735.1 Etheostoma cragini | reverse complement strand
AACCACCTGTCTCTCTGCTAACAGGCGGAACCACCTGTCTCTCTGCTTACAGGCGAGCCACCTGTCTCTCTGCTTACAGGCGAACCACCTGTCTCTCTGCTTACAGGTGGAACCACCTGTCGCTCTGCTAACAGGTGAAACCACCTGTCTCTCTGCTTACAGGTGAAACCACCTGTCGCTCTGCTAACAGGCGAACCACCTGTCTCTCTGCTAACAGGCGAACCACCTGTCTCTCTGCTTACAGGCAAACCACCTGTCTCTCTGCTAGCAGGTGAACCACGGCCGCTCCGACAGGCGCACCACGACCTCTCGTACTGCGCTCTTTTGTTCAGCCCAGGTGTCGGAGGCACTCCCCTCACCTGAGCAGGGAGTGGATCTGATGACTCATGAGTCAGCGTGTGTACACACTCACTCACCCAGCCTCTGTCATCATCCTAATGATAGAGTGACTCAGGTGGACTCTTTGTTCTGGATTGGAAGAAATCCAGCTTCAGGAAATTGGTTTATTGATCAAAAGCGTGACCAAACTGACAAAAGCCCGTCCCACGTACTTCTGTTACCTGTGTTTTCCTTTTACTCTCTGCTCTGTAGGACTCTTTAACGTCTTGAGACGCAGGCGGGCCAAGCAGTCAATCCTGCTTCTCTAAATATTGAGTGGTAGCCTAGCAACCAGTTTGGTCTTCCCACACTGTGGCCAATTAAAGCAAACAGGAAGCCATTGCTTCCTGCTCGATCGTCGTATCGATCCAAATCTAAATGCCATCTTTCTTCAAGCACTTTTAACAGCGGGAGAGAAACATGGACTCAGAAAGGCGACAAGCCGTGTCTCTGTACGGTTTACCACCATCAGTGTGTAGTTAGGCTGATGAGGTCAAAGGTCAACGAGCCGCTGACCCGACCGTTGTTAAACACAGAGCAACAGGAACAGAGCTCAGTGGTGATGCGACTCTGTAAGACCTGCAGGGTTTTCCTTGGTTTGTGGAAGAACTAGGCTGCATCTCATAGCCCTTAAATCGCCTCCTCGAGTCCTTGTTAGAGAAGTTACGTTACGACAGGGCTGTAGGACTCGAGACAGTCTTCCTATGGTCTCGGACTCGCTAGTATTTGGACTCTGACTTGCCTCGGTCACTGGTCTTGCCCAATTTGGCTTTGGGTCTGGACCGAGTCCAGGTGTCTTTATTATGTTGTTCGCTATATTGGAGGGAAAGTTGAAATCCAAAATGATTGACTTGATACTGTCATGCATTTTTTTCTGTTCTGGACTCTGTCTTGACTCGGACTCGAACCTCTTTGGACACGGTCTTGACTTGGACTTGACTAGTCCTGGTCTTGGACTTGTCTTGGACTCTCGACTAAGGTGGTCTTGACTACAGCCCTGCGTTACATGAATTATTTTTACATCTTTACTTTTTCTCTGATTGGTGTTGAACCGGTTTGCTGTCACCATCTGGGATCTGGGAGCCCCGGTCTTGTCCTTGTCTGGAGCCTGGTGTCATACTGGTCCAAGACCAGGCGCCCCTGGACTGCGAGAAACCGTCAACGTTACTGCTTTGTTGTGACTCTGTGATTTATCTCATTCCACATTGTGTGAAGAGGTGTCTGTAGAAAGCATTTTTGTCAGTCATTTGCCTGTACCGTCCTCCACTTGCCTCCCTTCCTCGCGTATTAGTCCGTCCCTTTTGAGGAAGCACGGGAGAGACGTGAGGAAACCACGGGACAAGAGAGGAAACCAGCGAGCGGGGGGGGGGG
>NC_048411.1:29660625-29664519 GCF_013103735.1 Etheostoma cragini | reverse complement strand
TGTGTGGAGCTGGGTTGTTTAAAGCATGTCACAGCGCCGTGTTAACACATCTGCAGATCTGCACTGCGACTGTCCTGGACAGGGCCGAGCTATAGGCTGGGGTAGAGCCCATTATGGAAAGGATCCCTACAGAGAAAGACCTCGTTGTTAAAGAACAAGATCCCTTTAGTTTAACATGAAGCGGCCCAGAAATAGGTCGGCATAATTCATGGGGAAAAGTATGAAGCATGTATTTTTTGAGCTTCGAATTGGTTTCACGATTCTCTGCCACTATTTTTATTTTTTACACAAAGTGTAATGTTTATTGGACACATGAACAAAGACAAAACTAACCAAACTGTAGCGGTACCAAACTGATTTTTTTGGCACCTATTGCTCATCACCACCAGCCTGTAAATATAGAGGCTTCAATGGAGAGAAGGGAGAGCATCGCAGCGCTTTAGGACCTATTTTATACCGTCTGTTTAAAACTCATGAAAGGAAGTTGCAGCGTTTGTGATGCTGTCGGCTCGTAAAATTAAATGACGATCAAAGTTATGAAAACATTTAAAATCGTGAACGGGGTGAATCGAGATCCCGATTTTTGTACCGATTCATCGTGAAGCCCTACCCCGAAATAACCATCACCAAACCCAGCAGACTCCATTTAAATTTAAAATGAATCGCACTTCTTATCCTCGTAAAACACGCCTCATTCAAAGTCAACCAAAGCAAAATAAGACCAAAAGCGGTCTCGGTTCGTCTTTCCTCTGTTCCAACGATCAACGCTCTGGTCTGGTGGAAAGACGTAATTCACCCGTTCACATGTGGAACGATGCACCTCTATACACGCCGACAGTAGTGTTTATTTAGATATAGTCTGAGTTTGGGAGTTTTTGGGTTCATGTTATATTTCTGCAGGGATCGTTTCCACGATGTTGTCAGACGCTAATGGAATATCAATATGAGCCTTTCAGCAGCACTTTTAGGCAAGGCAGCTTTATTTGTGAGACATTTCAGCAACAGGGCAATTCAAAATGCTTTACATTAAAACAGAAACTAAAATAAGTTGCAGTGCACTATGAGTAATTAAGCATTAAAGAAATGAACAAGCATTTAAAGAAAGGCAACATCCAAAAAGGTCTCCAGCCTTGATTTAAAAGAACTGAGAGTAGCAGCAGATCTGCAGTTTTCTGGGAGTTTGTTCCATCTTTACACTTAAGTCGATTAAGTGTAAAGATGTAAACAAAGCATGCTCCGTTAGGCCATGCTGTGGTGTCTTATGTCCCTTTGTCTGATGACTAAAATATCAAACGGTTTCAATATACCCTCTCGGCATTGACATTGTTGTAGTTACAATTACACAACATGTCCTTTTATGACACTTTTATCCAAAGCCACTTACAACTTCTCTGCATGTCAGCGGTCACACGCCTCTGGAGCTACTAGGAGTTAAATATCTTGCTCAGGGACACGTTGGTTGATATATATCGCAGTGGGAATCGAACCCACGTCTCCCACGCCAAAGGCATGTCTTATCCACTGCTCCATCGCCTCCAAGTAAATGTAAATGGACTATATTTAAACGGCGCTTTTCCAGTTTTAACAACTACTCGGAGCACTTTTACGTTCGGCCAACCATCTGCGGTGACCCTTTCCCATGCCATGCTGGTATTTTCACCCCTATTTATACTGTGCCGGTCGGCTGACGCACCACCGGGAGACGTTCATGTCTTGCTGCTAGAGACTGTGTGTGTGTGTGTGTGTGTGTGTGTGTCCGTGTGTGTGTGTGCACGTCCGTGCTCCGGCTGACGTTAGCAGCAGCCGGGCTTCATGACTGCAGCTTGTTCCTTTCCAACGGTTGTGTAAGACTCGTGTTGTGGTGTTTCTAATTATAATAATCCATCGCAGCAGTGGCGCGCCGTGGTGTTCATGCTTTGTTCACCAGGCCGGAGCATTACGACAGCAGAGCGCCGGTGTTATTACTGTAAACTCTTATTACTCAAGTAAGCTGTGACATGTTCTTGGGAAACTGAAACTATATTAACTTAAAACCAACTGAAACTAATGGAGGATTTTCATCATTTGATGATTTTCTGGATTCATTTAGTCTCTAGATGTGGATCGGTGTTGCCCAAAAAAGATTACGTCCTCAAATGTCTCATTTTTGTCCACAATTCAAAAGATATTCAGTTTACTGTCCCAGAGGAGAGAAGACACTAGAAAATATTCACATTTATCAAGCTGACATTAGGGAATGTTACGTTGTTTTTAATAAAAAATGACTCAAACGAATAGATTAGCAAAAATAGTTGCTGGTTCATTGTGTGTGTGTGTGTGTGTGTGTGTGTGTGTGAATATGTGCGTGTGTGTGTGTGTGTGTGTGTGTGTGTGTGTGTGAGAGAATATGTATTTGTGTGTGTGTTTGTGTGTGTGTGAGAATATGTGTGTGTGTGTGTGTTGCAGGTTGTCAGCTGACTGCGAGAGCTAGTCACGTTCTCCGTAATCAGCTGAGGAATGTCTTCTCTTCTCTCCTCCCTCCCTCCCTCTCTCACCTTCTCCCTCCATCTGACTCCAGTATCTATCTCTATCTATCTATCTTTCTCCTTTTTTTGCTTTCATTCCTCTGCTTTCCCTCCGAACCACGAGACCACAGCGCCGTCCTCTCTTTGCAGCTGCTTCATAAAGCCACTGCACTGAGACTGTTTCTAGAGCTGCAGAGACTAATCAGTTAAACTATGAAATTAATCTGCCACTATTTGGATTATCAATTTAATCGGTTTGAGTTGTATTTTATGAGTGACAAAAAGTAATCTTTGTCAGCTTTAAATGTGATCATGTTCTGGTTTCTTCTCTCCTCTGATGGTAAACTGAATGGCCCTCATTTATCAACCTTATGTAGGAATTAGCTCGGATATGAGCGCAGAAGTCACCTAACGACATTCATGAAGCGTTCGTATCACACCGATCGGAGCGTGAGAATGGTCGTACGTTGATAAATGCAGCGGCTGGAAACCATGGTAATTTAAATATCCCGCCCTGACATATTCTCTGTTTTGAGGCCTCGCCTCTACTGTTTACAACATGGCCAGACGTCATCCGGCTAAGAAGCATCACATTTTTCACAGCTGGAGATTGAAGCCCTGACATCTCGGGTTCATTTGCAGTAACGTGTGTCCTAATTGGATTCCTAAAAACTGGTATTCGGCTGCAGGAAGCATGCCGACTGGAAAGAGATCAGTGACGCTGTGTTGGGGTTCCTATTATTGAAATAATCACGGAGTAACAGAGTTTATGCAGTGTCTTATTTTAATCGTGTTTTTTTTATTTGTTTTTATTTCATGCAACCGTGAGCTGTGAGGGAGAGCCCCTGCCCCCCCCGCGGTTTCCGTTCCTTACCTGTGTTTTTATACGAATAATTAAGATTGACCCGAATATCAGGTTACACTCACACGTTTTTACCAAATTAGCAATCAGTTGACGTAATTGACAGATCTGTAGAGCTGAGTTTCTCTGCAAAGAATCATAGAGATGTGCTCTTATGTTTCTTGGAAATAATTCATTCAGCATGAAAACATTAGTTGATTAGCTACGCCAACGGCTGATTAGTTGAGTAATTGACCGAAAGGGGCGGGGCATCCCTGGCTAGTAATGTAAATATCAGCAAAAGCGTGAGATTCTGATGTTCTGTGTCCATGCTGCAGGTACGGCATCCGGCCGGAGAACGTGATCGTGTACGGCCAGAGCATCGGCACCGTGCCGTCGGTGGACCTGGCGTCGCGCTACGAGAGCGCCGCGGTCATCCTCCACTCGCCGCTCACCTCCGGCATGAGGGTGGCCTTCCCCGAGACCAAGAAGACCTACTGCTTCGACGCCTTCCCCAAGTGAGTTCACTGCATGGGACACACAAACTTC
>NC_048411.1:29658732-29659310 GCF_013103735.1 Etheostoma cragini | reverse complement strand
CCCCCCCCCCCCCCGGCTCCTCTACAGGTTGACCAGCTCATGTGCAACGAACTGTTTGAGTCTCTCCAGGTACTGTCCATAGAGCTCCACGTCGTTGTGCCCGGCGCCCTCCACCCACAGCGGCTCCACGGGGCGCTGGCAGCGCTCGTACAGCGCCAGGCCGTGGGAGAAGTTGATCACCTCGTCCTCCGTGCCGTGGATCACCAGGACCGGCGACGTCACCTTGGAGATCTTGTCAATGCTGTGCAGCAAGAAGATGAGAAAGAGAGTTATCTCGGGATGTAGAAATGTAAAATACAGACATGAAGAGAGTCCAACAAAAAGGGACAGCGGGGTTGAGTTATAAAATAAAATAAATAAGGGGAAATGAAGCAGAGCCAGTTTGCCAACTGACCACCAGAGGGAGCTATTGAGAAGATTTTAAAGCTCTGTGACTCAATTAGATCACTTCCTGTATTGATTTGAAAACATCTTGATTTATTAAGTTCATATTTGTAATATTTGTGTCTGACAACATTATGGAAAGGATCCCTACACGTATAAACCTTGTGGATAAAGAGTAAGATCTTTTTTTTTTT
>NC_048411.1:29646650-29658632 GCF_013103735.1 Etheostoma cragini | reverse complement strand
CCCCCCTTGTCCACATAACAGCTGTTTGTGGCGTACCTCCCACTCGGCGAGGCCCTTTAATAATAACGTACGTGTCCCTCTGGGAGAGGCGGTGCAGGTGCAGGTCTAGGACCCCCGCTGTGAGACGGGTATCCGGGCGCTGTAGTCCAGGACCTGATGGTTTTCAGATACAGCCTTGATATATTAACTATAAAACTCAGCATTTAGTGTTTTATGTGTCTCTGGGTCGGAAGATATCAAGTGAAATAATTAACGTGGTTGTTATTTACAGGTGTCTCTTATGTCCCTGAATCAAACCTTTCTAGACGTGTCTTTTTATACGACGACCACGTTAGCAGCAGCAGCTAACGTCCCGCGTGCGTTGATCCAGAATTAAACCACTGATGCCAAACTGGACCGAACCGGGAGTCGACTCCTCTTCAGTTCAGGAAGTTGTGTGAAGATTTTAAGTTATTGAGAAGCGTTCAGATTCGTCCATTTGAGCTTAAAACGACGAATGGACATCGGTTGACGGACAAAATGTCTTTCAGTTGTCTTAAGTTTTTGTCTTTTGTCTGCAGGGTGTTTTCTGGATTCATTCGGCTTTTTGGGGGCTTTTTTTTTGTTTTATTTTTTATCCTGAGTGAGACTAAACAAATCCAGCTGATGATCCGCTAGACCGGGGGTGTCAAACTGGTTTCAGGTCCCGGGTCCCAGACCCCGAATCTGGTCTTAAAGTAGTGACTCAGACTTCATCTTCATCACCTTTTCGTTGCTTTAATCCGATGTTTTGTCACTTTTTTTCAATCCTGTTGTCACTTTATACCGATTGTAGTTATTAAATTGTTTTCTGCGCCTTTTGATGTTTTTGTTTTTCCTTCCTACGTTTTATTAAATCCTTTTTCCGACATTTCTGACACTTTTTTTCAACTTTCTTTTGATTTTCTTTTTTCTACAAATGTTATTAAATTGAATAAAACACCCCAAACTCAATGAAAGCAGTGAACTGATCCTTCATTGTACTTGTGAAGAGCGGCGTAGGGAAACATCCCCCTAACTTGTAAATTATTTGGTTAAACCCAAATTTCTACTATAGAAACATTGCAAAATGAGTCTAATTTGACCCGAGGACAACAGCACGGTTAAAGTTGCACATTTAAGGAAAACTAACGTATTTTCTCAGCGAATTTACCCGATTTTGCAAAGTCCTCCAGTCGGCCTGATCGGACACTTTTGCGGGCCGGTTCTGGCCCAGGGGCCTTATGTTTGGCACCCCTGTTACAGGTCCTTACGAGTCCATTAAAGCACCAGACCAACTGTCAAAGTGCACCCGCATGCCGTGCCTGGCGAGCTTCTTTTATGGTGTTTTTGTCTGTTTCAACAAACTCAGATTTACATAAAAAAGAAGTAAACGAAGACTTTTCTAACGGCTTGTTTTTTTTTTTAAATCTTTTATTTAAATATTACATAATGCCTGTTTTCTTACAAAAGGGGTGAAATGTGAAATACTGTGATCGCTGACCATTACGCCAACGGGTGCTACTGTAAACCTTCAGGTCCGACTACTTGCAGGAGAGAGCGGAACCTAACCATGGTTTCATTGTTGATTAATCGGATTGTTTTGAGTGATTCTTTGTAGTTTTAATATATAAAATGTGGATCAATGTTTCCCAAAAAGCCCCAAAATGACGTCGTCAAATGTCTCGTTTTTGTCCACAACTCAAAGATATTCGGTTTCCTGTCCCAGAGGAGAGAAGAAACTTTTATGTATTCACATTTAACACGCTGCAATACGAACTTTTCCTTTGTATTTCACACAAAAATGACTCAAACTGATTAATTAGTTAATTAATTAATTAATTTTTTGCAGCTCTAAGGTCGATACCTGTTGTCAGGTCTGTTAGTATAACAAAATATTTGTCTTAAAAACAAAGGTATGCTTTCTTTTTCACTTTCACTTTGTAAATATTTGTACTTTTTTTTTGTTATACTTAATTTTTTTTTTTTTTTTTTTTAAAGCTTTTGACATCACCTCCACTGTTCTTCTCACGTCTCTTATCTGTTGCCATGACAACTGTTAGACCACTAGGTCACTTTGGCTGACGCCATCTCTGATTTTTGATAAGTTTAATTTTGTTAAGCATAGCTCAAGACCAGAAGGAACTTGTATGTAATAACGTTATTGATCAAGTAATTCTAACATGGATAGAGGAAATAAAGTTGTATTTGAGACGCAGTTCATTTGTGACTTTGTGTTTTTTTTGGGGGTGGGGGGGGGGGGCGTCTGTTTCTTAGTCCTTACAGATTAAGTTAACCCTCACGTTGTCCTCGGGTCAAATTTGACCCTTTTTCTGTTTTTTGATCACCAAAAAAATGGTCCTTCAAAATAAGCTGAAAATGTTAACATTAGAAATGTTTAACTTTGGATAAAACTTTTTAAAAAAACAACCACAACATTGAAAAAGTGACTTAAATGTCATAAAAAGCGATAACTCTCTTTCATGGTTGACATGAAAGGTTAAATAGTAAAATTCAAAATCGCAGTTGCCAAACGCACCAGACTCCATTTAAAAAAAACACTACTTCTACTGTGTAGAGAGCCCGACTATTTCACATGTAAAGGAGTGAATTTAGGGTTTATTTCAGCCAAACTAGAGTGGTGATGGTTGTTTCTGTGGAAAGACAAACCCAAAACGACTTCTTAAGGTTTTAAGTTGTTTCTTTTGACTTTGAATGCAGTTTGTTTTACGATGATAAAATCACTGTTTTTTTGAATGGAGTCTGGTGAGTTTTAGCGACTTCGGGCCTGTTTCATGTTAACAACATACATGCAAACAGTGTAAAGTACACCAGATATATAATGTTGTATTTCTCACACACACACACACACACACACACACACACACACACACATGCTCAGGACCTATACATGCACAAGAGTGACTGGGCTGCCAGCTGGACCAGCGCCCTGAGCGGTTGCCGGGGTATGGTGCCTTGCTCAAGGGCAGCTGGCAGCACCCAGGAGGTGAAGTGGAATCTCTCCATCTACAGATCCACACTCCGTGTTTTGGTCTTTGCACCGACGACCCTCCGGTTCCCAACCATCTCCCTACGGACTGAGCCACTGCCGCACCCAGGTTTTTGTGATATTGTGTGTTTTAATATAGTTTCGAAGTTATCCCTTAGACTAGATAAAGGTTCGTCCTCCAGTCTGCCTCGGTGGGAGGAGATCCTCATCAGAGCTACAGCACCGCCCTCCCCCGTAGATTTACCAAACTGCACCACCTGGTGGAGGAAACCATACAGCACATTCAAACACCAAGACTACAGTACGTGTTTAATTTGGAACACTGCAGCCTACAAAACCCATAATGCACCAGTACGTCTGCCTGAGGTTCCCCCACAGCTCTGTCAGATGAACTTACCCTTCAATTCAGTTTTATTTATAGTATCATTTCATAACGAGAGTTATCCCGAGACACTTTACAGATAGAGCAGGTCTAGACCACACTCCAGAATTAACAAGGACCCAACAGTTCTAGTAGTTTCCTCCAGAGCAAGCAACAGGGCCACAGTGGCGAGGAAAAACTTCCTTTTAGGCAGAAACCTGGGACAGACCCAGACCCACCGAGTGGCAACAAAGTGGGAATGAAGAGTGGCAATAACGGTCACAAAAAATAGTAGTTTGTAGTAGTTCATGGCATAGCAGGGCACTGTGCAGCATTACAAGGCTCAGCAGGACGTAGCAGGACACAGCAGGACGTAGCAGAACGTAGCAGGACACAGCAGGACGGAGCAGAACGTAGCAGGACACAGCAGGACGGAGCAGAACGGAGCAGAATGTAGCAGGACGGAGCAGGACACAGCAGGACGTAGCAGGACGTAGCATAACGTAGCAGGACGGAGCAGAACGTAGCAGGACACAGCAGGACGTAGCAGATCGTAGCAGGACACAGCAGGACGTAGCAGGACGTAGCAGGACGCAGCAGGACACAGCAGGACACAGCAGGACGTAGCAGGACGTAGCAGATCGTAGCAGATCGTAGCAGGACGTAGCAGATCGTAGCAGGACACAGCAGGACGTAGCAGGACGTAGCAGATCGTAGCAGGACACAGCAGGACGTAGCAGGACACAGCAGGACGTAGCAGATCGTAGCAGATCGTAGCAGGACGTAGCAGGACGTAGCAGGACGTAGCAGGACACAGCAGGACGTAGCAGAGCGTAGCAGAACGTAGCAGGACGTAGCAGGATGTAGCAGATCGTAGCAGGACACAGCAGGACGTAGCAGAGCGTAGCAGAACGTAGCAGGACACAGCAGGACGTAGCAGGATGTAACATGGCATCGCAGAACGTGTAGCGGGACCATGGCGACAGCTGCTACCATGATTTTGGAGCCTCCCTGATCCGGGGGAACATGCTGAAGGAAAGGAACATAAGGACTCCGGGGAATGACTCCCCAGAGCTCGGTTAGTAACTAGGTTAGTAACTAGGTTAGTAGCTCGGTTAGTAACTAGGTTAGTAACTAGGTTAGTAGCTCGGTTAGTAACTAGGTTAGTAACTAGGTTAGTTGCTAGGTTAGTAGCTAGGTTAGTAGCTAGGTTAGTAACTAGGTTAGTAGCTAGGTTAGTAACTAGGTTAGTAGCTAGGTTAGTAACTAGGTTAGTAACTATGAGAGTTGCTAGGTTAGTAGCTAGGTTAGTAACTAGGGTAGTAACTAGGTTAGTTGCTAGGTTAGTAGCTAGGTTAGTAGCTAGGAGAGTTGCTAGGTTAGTAGCTCGGTTAGTAACTAGGTTAGTAACTAGGTTAGTAACTAGGAGAGTTGCTAGGTTAGTAGCTCGGTTAGTAGCTAGGTTAGTAGCTAGGAGAGTTGCTAGGTTAGTAGCTCGGTTAGTAACTAGGTTAGTAACTAGGAGAGTTGCTAGGTTAGTAGCTCGGTTAGTAACTAGGTTAGTAACTAGGTTAGTAGCTAGGATAGTTGCTAGGTTAGTAGCTAGGAGAGTTGCTAGGTTAGTAGCCAGGTTAGTAACTAGGAGAGTTGCTAGGTTAGTAGCTAGGTTAGTAACTAGGTTAGTAGCTAGGTTAGTAACTAGGTTAGTAGCTAGGTTAGTAACTAGGTTAGAAACTAGGAGAGTTGCTAGGTTAGTAGCTAGGTTAATAGCTAGGTTAGTAACTAGGAGAGTTGCTAGGTTAGTAGCTAGGTTAGTAGCTAGGTTAGTAACTAGGAGAGTTGCTAGGTTAGTAGCTCGGTTAGTAACTAGGTTAGTAACTAGGTTAGTAACTAGGTTAGTAGCTAGGAGAGTTGCTAGGTTAGTAGCTCGGTTAGTAACTAGGTTAGTAACTAGGAGAGTTGCTAGGTTAGTAGCTAGGTTAGTAACTAGGTTAGTAGCTAGGTTAGTAACTAGGAGAGTTGCTAGGTTAGTAGCTAGGTTAGTAACTAGGTTAGTAGCTAGGTTAGTAACTAGGAGAGTTGCTAGGTTAGTAGCTCGGTTAGTAGCTAGGTTATTAACTAGGTTAGTAACTAGGAGAGTTGCTAGGTTAGTAACTAGGAGAGTTGCTAGGTTAGTAACTAGGAGAGTTGCTAGGTTAGTAGCTCGGTTAGTAGCTAGGTTAGTAGCTAGGTTAGTAACTAGGAGAGTTGCTAGGTTAGTAGCTAGGTTAGTAGCTAGGTTAGTAGCTAGGAGAGTTGCTAGGTTAGTAGCTAGGTTAGTAGCTAGGTTAGTAGCTAGGTTAGTAACTAGGTTAGTAGCTAGGTTAGTAACCAGCATTTCTGGGACATGGATGCACATAAATGAAAAGATGGAAAGATAGAGGAGAGAGGAGCTCAGTGTATCAAAATAAGTCCCCAGCTGTCTAAAACTATTATTACAGCAAAAACCAAGAGAGACAAGGTAAACAGAGCTCCAGCCCGGTCGGGCTAGAACTCTCCCCAACCGGATCGGGCTGTATGCCAAGTCTCCCTCTAGTTTTATTATATTAATTATATGATAGATAAATCTGACAACTATGAAGAGAAGCAGGTGGGCCGGGTTAGGCAGACGCTGCAACTCCTCACTCCCTAACAATATTCAATTAAATTTTATTTGAATAAATAGGTTGAGACCGTAATCTGTGATGTCATAGAGAGGGAGGAAGAGAGAGATGCTCAGTGCATCATGGGAAGTCCCTTCCTCCTTTCCCAAATGTATAACACTTACTTTTATAAAACTGGATATTGTTACTTTTTAACAATATTGGGGGGGGGGGGGGGGGGGGGGGGGGGGGGGGGGGGGGGGGGGGGGGGGGTCAGGAAATTACAACGTTTTCACTCGGTTGTTATTACACACATTACACACAGGCCTGAACTACACACACATGCTCAGTACCTATACATGCACTAATGGAGAGATGTCGGGGGGGGTTGGTGCCTTGCTCAAGAGCACTGTGGCAGTTCCCAGGTGGTGAACTGGCACCTCTCCAGCTACCAGTCCACCACCATACTTTGGTCCTTATGGGGACTTGAGCCAGCGACCCTCCGGACCCTTCCCGACCCGACTCCCTACGGACTGAGCTACCACGTAGCCTCTAGCGGTCGACTCCTCGACGCAGCGGGTCGGGGTTCGACTCCCACCTGTGGCCCTTTGCTGCATGTCCTCCGCCCCCTCATCATCTGTCCTGTCAAAGACCCAAAAATAATCTTAAAAAAAGATGGCTGTGCCAAAAGATTTTCACTGTCAAAGTGGCGCCAAAATGAATGGAAGTCAATGGGATGCTAGTGGCAGGTGATGGCTTCGTAGCATTCAGACAGGTTGCTCACGTCACATCTACGTCATCAAGCTCAGTTGGAGTCTGCGCAGTAACGCTCAGCCCTCACCGGAAAAGAGCTACTAACGGACTTCACTGGTCTCCGTCCAGAGCTTTCGTTCACTGTCTATGGGTAAAAAAAAAAAAAAAAAAAAAACAGAAGAAGAAGAAGGAATGTTGTTGTTTTTCTTCCAGGCCTCATTAACAAATTCACAAACAAAAAAACAGAGACTTTTCCTCGAATGGAGCATTCAAAAAGGCAGCGGGCGGAACGTTGTTCTCATCCGGGCGAAGCGGGGACATAAATCGAACGCACCGTTGTACGTCACTACGTCACTCCAGTTAAAGACCTGCCACGTACTCTCTAACCGTTAGCCAGCGGTTAGCATCTGGCTGCCTCAGAAATGCCACAGTTCACAGAAAAGGATGGACTTTCACTCTTTTATTAGTAAGTATTGACTCATTTAAACGTCGCGACCATAAAACGGAACTGTGTTGACACGGACGTTGAGGAAAAACACGACAAATTCAGGTTGTTTTAGCTCGCTGCTGTAGCTAAGCACGTTACGGTACGCAGACGTCAGACGACGCGTAACTGACGTTACGTCGTGTGTTTGTTTAATGGTGTTTCTTGGACATTCTAAAAAGCCTAACGTGAACAACTTAACGTGGTTTATTGTACCTAAACATTGATCAATTATCACCATATTTCGCTCACATATTGCTCCTCATAACCGGTAAAAACTGCCAAAAAATCAGACCCAAAGTCCTATTATTATGGACGGTAGCTGACATTAAGCGTGTCTGCATCAATAAGGGATATTGTAAGGAAAAGGCTTAACGTGATAAAGCTTAACGTGGTTTAATGTACCTAAACAACGACCAATCATCACCATATTCACCGTGGCCATACCTTGTCATGAACACTTAAACCTGTCAAAAAAACTAAACTGAAATCCAACGATTACCGAAGTTATCTCACGGTAACGTTTTCTTCTTCGTTGGTGTCTATGGCGATCGAGGAAGAGGCTAAACGTGGTTTAATGTACCTACACATCGATCAATTATCACCATATTTCTCTCACATATTGCTCCTCATAACCGGTAAAAACTGCCAAAAAATCTGACCCAAAGTCCTATTATTATGGACGGTAGCTGACATTAAGCGTGTCTGCTTCAATAAGGGATATTGTAAGGAAAAAGCTTAACGTGATAAAGCTTAATTTACCTAAACAAAGATCAATTATCACCATATTTCTGGTAAAATATGTGAGAAATTAAACCACGTTTAGCTTTTTCACGTTAAGTGTTTTAGAATGTCCTGTCATGTAGTATCACCACTTCTTCTTCTTCTTCTTCTTCTTCAGGCCTGTTGTCTTAAGATATGTCAGAAGTTGCCTTTAAAATGTTTCTCCGACATTTTTAAAAGGTGACTATGACCAGTGAGGGAACCGGGATGGAGCCGCGGAACCAGCCGGAGCTCCCGTCCTCAGCAGACTGACTCACATCCCAACAACAACAAGGAGAGACAGACTGCATCATGGGAAGGTTAGGGCTGGTTTTTAGGGGAAATATAGGTTGAGTTGTGTTGAGGTCCTGTTGCAGTGTTGAGATTGTCATATGAAATGACTCAAATGCACAGGAAAGACAACTTACACCATGCAATGAAAAGATAGATAGATAGATAGGTAGGTAGGTAGTCTTTATTGTCACGTATATTGACCAAAATTATCATGGTTTTTGGTATTATTGCTGTATTTTAAAAATTGTGTTCAGTGCCTTTAGTAGCAACGTTTTTCCTGCACGATGGACGGACGGACGGACGGACGGACGGATAGATAGATATTGATCCGAATAAAATGGGAATTTACAGTGTTGCAGCAGCAAAATCAGTCACACAGCACAGAATATAAATATTAATGAAATACTAGGATACAATATACACACATACAACAAGGAGAGAAAGACTATCTGCATCATGGGAAGGTTAGTGGTGTTTTTAGGAATATAGGATATAGATTTGTGAACTTTCCTAAAAGGCTCGATGAGTTCCTGTTGCAGTGTTGAGATTTAAGATTCAAGAGGATTATTCTCACATGACTTAAATGCACAGGAAAGACAACTTACACCATGCAATGAAAAGATAAATAAATAGATAGATAGATAGATAGATAGATGCATTTATTGATCCCAATAAAATGGGAAATTACAGTGTTGCAGCAGCAATATCAGACAAGTCCGAGTCAGTTACACAGCACATGTTGCCTAGCAATGGAATTCCATTGAACAGCTGTATGTATGTATGTATGTACAGTATATCTGTGATAGTTGTCGGTATTCTTTTCTCAGGCTCTCCTCTCTTACGTTGTGTCTGCAGGATCAGTTTTTCGTGCCTGTTCCCAGCCGCGTGGCATTTCAGCGTGTCGTCCCAGGTCCTCCCCCGGCTCCTCGCGCCTTCCCTCCGACAGCTGCTCCTCCTCGTCCTGCTGCTGGGCCTCGTCGGGGTCCTCTACCTGCTGCTCGTCTCCGGGAAGGGACACGGAGGCTGGATCGGGGAGGAAAGCCACTTCCACAGGTACAGCGCTACACAGCTGCTCCATGGTTTTATATACACTCACCGGCCACTTTATTAGGTACACCTGTCCAACTGCTCGTTAACACTTAATTTCTAAGCAGCCAATCACATGGCGGCAACTCAGTGCATTTAGGCATGTAGACATGGTCAAGAGAATCTCCTGCAGTTCAAACCGAGCATCAGTATGGGGAAGAAAACTGAGACTACAATTTGCACAAGCTCATCGAAATTGGACAATAGAAGATTGGAAAAACGTTGCCTGGTCTGATGAGTCTCGATTTCTGCTGCGACAGTCGGATGGTAGGGTCAGAATTTGGCGTCTACAACATGAAAGCATGGATCCATCCTGCCTTGTACCAACGGTTCAGGCTGGTGGTGGTGGTGTCATGGTGTGGGGAATATTTTCTTGGCACTCTTTGGGCCCCTTGGTACCACCATATATACATGCATGCATGTATGTACATACAATATATGTGTACTGTGTCCATGCTCGGATACGGTTGGGCTGATGATCAGAATGTGTTTAAACATGCGCTATTTGTGACCGCCATGGACAGATAACGAGATACAGTAAGGGAAATAAGTATTTGAACACCCAAGTTCTCCCACTTAGAAATCATGGAGGGTCTGAAATTATCATCGTAGGTGCATGTCCACTGTGAGACATAATCTAAAATAAAATAAATAATCCAGAAATCACACACACACATGCATACACACACACACACAAGCACACACATGCATACACACACACACACAAGCACACACATGCATACAGACACACACACACACGCATAGGCGCACACACACACACACACACACACACACACACACACATACGCATGCAAACAAACACACACACAAGCACACACATGCATACGCACACACATGCATACACACACATACACACAAGCACACACATGCATACGCACACACACGCACACACATGCATACACGCTCACACACACTCACACACATGCACACACACACACACACTCACACACACGCATGCATGCATGCATACACACACACATACGCATGCAAACACACACATACACACACGCATGCATACACAAACACACACACACACACACATTCTTACACACACGCACGCACACACACACACACACAAATGGACACAATTCTGACTTTAATCTCAGAATTCTGAGAAAAAAGTCAGAATTCACATAAATGTTTCACCCGTGGCCCTAACCCTCTTCCGTAGGTCTGAAACTCTACTTTTACTCAATGTTGTCGTCTTTGTTTGTACTGTGAGTCAAGTTCTTTGCTACCGCAGCGAAATGAGTCTCCCCTCGGGGACTAATAAAGGTCTACAAGGTTAACAAGTCTTCGTTGTCCCGAAGGCACCTGGCCCGCGTGACGGACGTGGACGCCACGGACACCAGCAACCCCAACCTGAACTACGGCCTGGTGGTGGACTGCGGCAGCAGCGGCTCCAGGGTGTTCGTGTACTGTTGGCCTCGGCACAACGGAAACCCGCACGAACTGCTGGACATCCGGCAGATGAGAGATCAACACCGCAAGCCGGTGGTCATGAAGATCAAACCCGGTAAGAAGGGCCGGGTTGGATGGAACGGGTCTGTCTGTTGACTCTAAAACGAGGACATGTAATGTAAGAAAAACCCATTCAACATTTAGACTTCTCTTTGTTAATCCTTTTGGGATGATTACTGCAAGGAAAATTGACATTTCCAGCAGCAGTTTTCAGCGAGGAAAAACAAAAAACACAGTATAGAGAGCAAAGAAATCAGTTTAAAGATAGCAGGAATAACAGTAATAATAACAATAAAACCCTTTTGGCTATAAAAAGACATTTGCCATAAATTATTAGTCGTGTGTGTGTGTGTATGTGTTCATTCTGTCCTCTTTACAATATTTAGCTTATCAGCCCTAGTCCTGACCCGTTACATGCTAGTTTGGTATTTACTCTCTATAAAATATCTTTTTGGTTCTTCCTGTTGTTTCCTTTGTAGGTATCTCTGAATTAGCTACAACGCCCGAGAAAGCCAGCGACTATATCTATCCACTGCTGAGCTTTGCAGCCCAACACATTCCCAAAAATAAACACCAAGAGACTCCCTTGTACATCCTGTGCACAGCGGGAATGAGAATCCTTCCTGAAAGGTATTGTCCTAACAGTTATAATGTAACCCGCGCTACTTCCACACGCCCCAGATGTTCATTTTCCCACTGAAAAACTGTTGATTTGTTTTGATTTCAGTCAACAAGAAGCTCTTCTTGAGGATCTGCGAACAGACATCCCAGTTAGCTTCAACTTCCTCTTCTCTGACTCGCATGTGGAGGTGATTTCTGGGAAACAGGAAGGTAAATACTGGAGTTGTTGGGTCCTTGTAAATTATAGAGTGTGGTCTAGACCTACTCTATCTGTAAAGTGTCCCGAGATAACTGAAATGATACTATAAATAAAATGTAATTGCAATAGATGGGAAGAAAAAAAAACAGTATGATCAACTTAATAGCAACAAGTATTAGCGTAGTATTCTGTGCTAAAAAGGTACGTATGAAGGCTTTAGGGCGCCTCACATGTAGAGCAACCTGTAGGGGAGGGGGGCTCTGTAGAGAAACCTGTAGGGGAGGGGGGCTCTATAGAGAAACCTGTAGGGGG
>NC_048411.1:29636988-29646550 GCF_013103735.1 Etheostoma cragini | reverse complement strand
AAACCTGTAGGGGAGGGGAAGGGGGCTCTATAGAGAAACCTGTAGGGGAGGGGGGCTCTATAGAGAAACCTGTAGGGGAGGGGAAGGGGGCTCTATAGAGAAACCTGTAGGGGGGCTCTATAGAGAAACCTGTAGGGGGGCTCTATAGAGAAACCTTCGAGCAAAAAGCAAAGAAATGGCAAAACTGCAAAGCGCCCCTTTAATTTGCAGCTACATTTTATACAATATATGTATTAGGGGGTCCTTGCTCTGTCCCTCTCAGTTAAGGGGTCCTGGGCTTTGAAAGCGTTGCAGACCCCTGGTCTAGGGTGTAGACCTACATGCATGTAGGCCTGTGTGCTGTTATGGATGTGTGTTGTCTGTTGCTGCTTGTAACGAATGGCTCTGTATGGGATCAATAAAGTTGTTGAAACTTTTCTGGTTTCTTTCCTTGTGTTTTAGATTTTTACTTATTAGAGTTCATGTGGCTTTGCTTTTTCTTATCATGTGCCATGAAATGTTTTGGTATCTTCCGTATTTATACTGTCTGATTTCCAGTTGTTTTGGACGCCAGGTACACCAGCTTGTTGTCAAGGTGTCAGCTGATGGGATCTTTATAAAAACCCAAACTCAACATTTTGTCATCATTTGCTTGCAGGTGTCTATGCATGGATTGGAATAAACTTCGTCCTCGGGAGGTTTAACCATGTGCACAATGGTAGGGACCGAAGCACTATTTCAACAGTGTGCCATTTTATTTATTTTGAGTATATATTGTATTGTCTACCACATAGTAAACCCTCCCTGCCGGACTGACTCTGTCACCTCTTTATATTTGTGTCTCTCTTTGGAGACGGGGACGCTGTAGTGGAGGTGAATGTCCCCGGCAGTGACCAGCAGGAGGCGCAGGTGAGGAAAAGGACGGCCGGTGTCCTGGACATGGGCGGGGTCTCCACACAGATCGCGTACGAAGTGCCCAAAACTGTAAGCTTTGCTTCTCCACAACAGGTTATTATCCACAACCAATTCTGTTACTGTGCTGTCTTTGTTTTTGTTTTTGTCACTCACTTTTTTTGATTCTTCTCCCTTCTTCCAACCTCTCTCATTCCCTGGTTTAAACCATGTTTGCACCATGTATGTCCCGCTGGAGGATCTGCTCTCCATTCATCACTGTTGAAGTCACACTGTGAGCCTGTTGCATGACTCCATAGCAGGGTTTTTGGACTTGAGATCATTAATTCGTATACTTAAGAGACGGTTAAATGCAATGGAAGCTGCTGTTTTGTTGGTTTTGTAGTGATTGATGTGAATTAGCAGGTTTGGCACACTCGGCTCGTTGTTTTATTTTACACCACAAGATGCTCAATTTAAAATTCTTCATCATCTAATTAGACAGCTCTTTGTTCTATATTGTTTTGGGATACATTAAAGGGTAATTTCGTGCTTATTTGTTGCAACCTGGACCCCATTGTCTTCCATTCATTGGTGACAACATTATGGAAAGGAGCCCTACAGAGGTAGACCTTTTTGAAAGAGAGGAAGATCATTTTTGTTTAACAACTGTATAGAGCAGCGTATCTCCACCAGACTCCATGTAAATAATCACTACTTTTAGCGTGTATAGAGCAGCGTATCTCCACCAGACTCCATGTAAATAATCACTACTTTTAGCGTGTATAGAGCAGCATATCTCCACCAGACTCCATGTAAATAATCACTACTTTTAGCGTGTATAGAGCAGCGTATCTCCTCCAGACTCCATGTTAATAATCACTACTTTTAGCGTGTACAGAGCAGCATATCTCCACCAGACTCAATGTATATAATCACTACTTTTAGCGTGTATAGAGCAGCATATCTCCACATGTAAATTGGTGAATTAATGCTTTATTTCAACCAAACCAGAGTGGTGATTGTTAGAACAGACGAAAGACGAACTAAGACAGCTTTTGATTTGATTAAATTTGGTTTCATGATGTTTCTGTCAACTTTGAATAAAGTGTCCTTTACGACGATAAAATGATTGTTTATTTAAATCGATTCTGGTGAGTTTGGTGATGGTGATTTCAGGGCTTCCGGTTAAACAAAAAGAATCCTACTCTTTAACAAAAGGTCTGTCTCTGTAGGGGTCCTTTCCATAATGTTTTCAGACACTTGTGCTGTTCTCATCAGGCTCTTACAAACAAAAACATGGGATAATCGGGTTCAGGTTGAAACCAAGCGGAGTTTACCAATATACTAACTGGTTTTCTTGTTTCCTAGGAGGAAGTTGCCAAAAACTTACTGGCAGAGTTTAACTTGGGCTGTGACGCACATCGCACCGAGCATGTGTATCGGGTCTACGTGTCCACCTTCCTCGGGTTCGGAGGAAACGCAGCCCGCCAAAGATACGAGGACAGTGTCATCAGAAATACCGCCACTCGAAACAAGTGAGATCCACAACCTGACCACATTTCCTCCCCCAGTCCATGAGGTCCGTAGTGAGTTGGTTTGGGTCCCTCATGCTTAAAAACAAGAACAGGCTGTAGTGTGTATATAGTCAAGGTGTGTGGCAAGATCTCCCAAAACCCCCTGACCTAAACTGTCTATGAGACAAGATTCCTCAAGAAGGCCCAGTCAGTCCTGGCCGACCCCAGTCACCCCCTAAACAAACCCTAGTCCCTCCCTGAACCGACCCCAGTCACCCACCAGAACAGCTGCTTCATCTTGTTGCCGTCTGGCTGCAGATTCAGTCTAAATCCTAAACGCAGGACAAAATGACACAAAAACGTTTTCTGTCACCGCTGCTATAGGCTTTAATAATAAGTCAATATGAGTACTTTTAATTGATGTTGTTGTTGTTGTCTTTGTTGTCATGTACATACAGTACAGTGTCAAGTTCTTTGCTACTGCAGCAAAATGAATCGCCCCTCTGGGACAAATAAAGGTCTTGAATGTGAACTTGACCCGAGGACAACACACGGGGGTTAACAAGTCTTTGTTGTCCCGAAGGCACCTGGCCCGTGTGACGGACGTGGACGCCACGGTCACCAGCATCCCCAACCAGGACAAAAAGACACAAAAACTTATCTGTCCCCGCTGCTATAGGCTTTTATAATAAGTCAATATGAGGTGTGGTCTTCCGTGTAGTACGTATTTTTTGTTTCTAGATGTATGGTTGTTGTCTTGTTTGTGTTATTTATGTTACATGCTGCTGCACAACAAATTGCCCCTCGGGGATAACAAAGACTCCTTGAACCTTGAATTTATTTACACTGTGTTTCTGATGTCTTTAGACTCTTAGGGCAGCGTGACGGTGAGACGCCAGACTCTCCGCTCCTGGACCCTTGTCTGCCCGCAGACCTGCAGGATGAAATCGGTCCGTCGACCCAGAAGCTGTATCTGCGAGGCACGGGAGACTTTGACCAGTGTCGGCAGATTCTCCAGCCGTTCCTCAACCGCACCAACGAGACCCTGACCTCGCTGAACGGCGTCTACCAGCCGGCCATCGACTACGACAACAGTCAGTTCTACGGCTTCTCTGAGTTCTACTACTGCACGGAGGATGTGCTGCGCATGGGCGGCGATTACAACGCCTCCAAATACGCCCAAGCTGCCAAGGTACGCACACTCCACTCTCATCGGGACATACAGTACACTAGAAGTCTCTGAAAAGACTTGGTTCGTCTTTCCATTGTTCCAACAATCACCACTCTGGTTAGGTTGAAATAAACCATTAATTCACCCATTTACATGTGGAGATATGCTGCTCTATACATGCTAAGAGTAGTGATTATTTACGTGGAGTCTGGTGGAGATATGCTGCTCTATACATGCTAAAAGTAGTGATTATTTACATGGAATCTGGTGGAGATATGTTGCTCTATACGCGCTAAAAGTAGTGATTATTTACATGGAGTCTGGTGGAGATATGTTGCTCTATACACGCTAAAAGTAGTGATTATTTACATGGAGTCTGGTTGAGATATGCTGCTCTATACACGCTTAAAGTCTGACACCATCTTACATCGAAAGAAACTCTGTCATGACAGCACTGTGTTTTTAGTCTAGAAGAGACTAGAAGATTTTACTACCATGACTTCAAACTTACGATAATATCAAACCTTTTTGGTTTTGGTGGAACGTTGAGACGGAAAAAGACTGACAGCTCGGACTGAGTTTTATGACCTAATGCCTAAAAGACATTATTTAGACTTTGTAAAGACTGAAGGTCTGACACATTCTCACATCTGAAGACAATCTTCTTCAGAGCAGGCACACGTATACTTTGAGGATTATGCCTCAACGCAGAGGTCCCCCCCCCCCCCCCCCCCCCCCCCCCCCCCCCCCCCCTTCTCACCTAGCTGTCCTATCAGATAAAGGCAGAAAAGCCCCAAAAATAACTAGCATAATTAGTGCTAGTGCTAGCTGAAGGTGCACTTGATTTTAAAAACACATCTCAGTGCTGTATAAAAAGTCAAGTTTAAAATGCAAAGCTTAAATATCGATGCTTAAACTGAAATCTTTGAAATATTTTATTGATTGAGAGAAACGTCAAATATGAACTCAAAATTAAAAAGCTTAAATGGAAATGTATAGAGGAAAATCTCAAATAGAAAACAATGTACATTTTAGTCTTGGCACTTTTATAATTTTCAATTTTATCTTTTTGAATTTTACATTTGGAAATGGCCGTTTGACATTTTAAGATTCAACGTTTCAATTTGGATTTTAACATTTGGCTTTTCATTTTAACTTGACACTTGTCAAAGTAAATGAGGAGGTGTGGCCCACAGGCTGGTCGGGGGGGATCTGAAACTAAAGGGGTGCAGAGGCACCTTATGGACAGCAGGGGGGGCTGGCTGATTGGGGCATCTGTTGAGGCGTTCAGGAGCATCTGTTGAGGCGTTCAGGAGCATCTGATGAGGCGTTCAGGGGCATCTGGCTGCAGGTTAACTGGCCTCATCATTAGATTAGATAGAAACTGATGATGCAGGCTACACACTAAAACGTATGAACTAAATTATATATTTCTTTATTATAAACAAGTCTCCCAAAGGGGGGTGGGTGGGTGTGTGTGGGTGTGTGTGTGTGTGTGTGTGTGTGTGTGTGTGTGTCACACACTGATATGATCTCTTTGGACTTTCAATCTGAATTATGAATACATATTTCCCCCATAGAGAGATCTAATACGGGCCTCCATTTACAATTAAAGGGCCACATGGCTGTGACAGTCATGCAGCTCTCTGATTGGCCGGCCGGCCCACGAGGGACCGCCCCTCTGGCATCTGCCCAAATCTTCAGATTACCAGGCAATACAAGCCTACAGAGGGCGGAGCCTAGTTTTCCCCTCTGTAGGAAGGGGGCGGGACTTAAACGTGCCCTGTCTCTATGAAGCATGTCAGATAATAACTAATTACATGTAAACAACGGAGGTTAACGTTGTATTTCTTACCATTTGAAACGTTCCTGATGTCGTTTCCAGGGTTACTGCTCGACCCAGTGGCGGACGCTGAGGGAGCGCTTCGACGCCGGCCTGTACGCCTCGCACGCCGACCTCCACCGACTGAAGTGAGTCTCCCAGGATCATCAGACCGCTTCTAGAGCTCGGCGAACCAGGTGGTTCCAGAGAAAGATGGCCACTAGCGTGAAGAGCAATGTTTCCCGAACTTGGGGTCGGGACCCAAAATGGGTCGCAGCCCCGTTTTATTGGGTCGAGTAAAATGCATATCAAGCTTATGTGAATGAGCGTTCTTTTTTTGCTCCACTGGTCTGTTCAGCTCAGATGCTTTTGGGGGGTTTTTAGGGTTAGGGTTAGCTGTGCCATCACTAGAGCTCGGCCTAGGTCAGACAGAGTTAGCGGCACTGGTCCCACTCCAGGTAAGCAGGGCCAGGAAGATGCTGTTGGAGACCACCACCCTGGCACAGTTTTGGGATGTCTCATCTCCAGCAGGTGGAGTTCTCCTGCTTAGCTAAGAAAGCATTAGAGGTGTTGATTCAATTTGGCACCACATACTTGTGTGAATCTGGCTTTTCGACTCTTGCGTCCCTGAAAAACAAATCCAGAAACAGACTGAATGCTCAGCACGTCCTCAGAATGACCTCAGGAGGGCACTTTAAAAAAACCGAACCTAGACTAGATCAGCTGGTTGAAATCTTCAACCAGACACACACACATCTCATTAAATTCAAGTCAGCATTATTTAAACATGTTGGTGTCGGTCCTGAGGGACGATGGGAGGGGACGGAGACACAGGAAGGACAATAGAGACCTTTTCTGTTTTTGTTTACTTTTATAATGGAATAAATATACTTCATATACATTTAAATTCTTGGTTTATTTTTGTAAATTCGGGTCCCGGGGAGACACCAAATTTCTCTTTTGGGACTTGAGCTGAAAAGGTTTGGGAACCACTGGTCTAGAGGAGTGAACCCATGTCTCTTGTGTTCCCGCCTGCAGGTACCAGTGTTTTAAATCAGCTTGGATGTACGAAGTGCTGCACTCGGGCTTCTCCTTCCCGGCCGGCTATAAGAACCTGAAGACCGCCCTGCTGGTCTACGATAAGGAGGTCCAGTGGACTCTCGGAGCCATTCTCTACAGGACACGGTTTCTGCCTCTGAGGTGAGGTTTCTGCCCCGTTCTAAGTCTCTGTACTGGTTCAGATTTAACCCTTGTGTTGTCTTCCCATTAACCCTGAACTTAGCCTTCCAGGTCAAAATTGAGGAAAATAAGATGTTTTTGTTGCTTATTCTGATTTCTTTTGTCACTTTTTCCAGCTTTTGGCGCTTTTTTTTTTAAGACCTGAGCTGGTTTAATAACAGGTTTGACATTTATTCTCGGTATTCATGCTCAACAAATCTCATTTTTATCAAATTATACGTACGTTTTTAGTTAAAAAAGGCAGAAATTAGGAATTATTTTGACCAATAGTTAAGATCAGAGGATGTTGAGTAGATCCCAGATGGGTAGATGTCAAAGTTTAGTCCCGATACTGGTTTGAAACCAGTAAAAAAAAAAAAAAAAAAAGAATTCGAATGCTATAAGATTTAATAAAACACCCAAAAAATGTAATGTAAGTAATCATTCAAATTACCCGAAGAACATTGTATGGTATAATCCATGATATTTTAGGGCAATATGATTGAAAGAAATCCATATTTCGGATATAAACCACTGAAACGGGGGGACAACACAGGGGTCTCGGTGATTGGGAAGGACTGTATATTTGTGGGTCTTTAAAAGGTGTGGCAGCCTATCAGAATGCAGACAAGATGTTCCTTTTTAGGTTTTTTATTGGAATAAAGGATGGTTTTGAATGTGTGTGTGTGGTTCTGAAACAGAAACACAGGCATACATCAGTAAAACGTAGATTATATAAAGTTAAAATAACGAGTATATGCCTAGGAAGTAATATAAACAAACACAATCAAGATGTTAGATTATAATGTCACAATAAAGGCTTGTCACTAAATGCAATAGTACACTAGACTTAGACTTAGACTTCTCTTTATTGATCCTTTTGGGATGACTCCCGCGAGGAAATTGTAAGTTCCAGCAGCAGTTTTAGCGAGGAAAAAGAATGAAAAAATAGATAAAAAAGACAGTATAAAGACAACTAAATTACAATAATAACAATAACAATGAGAACATTCGTCAAAAAAACAAAGAAAAGACCATAAATTATTATTAAAGTCTCAGTGTTGAAGTGATAAAGTGACCAGGTGTGAATCTAAGTCCAGGTGTGCATGTATGTATGTATGTTTGTGTACTGTGTGTGTGTGTGTGTGTGTGTGTGTGTGTGTGTGTGTGTATGTGTACTGTATGTATGTCTGTTTGTGTACTGTGTGTGTATGTGTACTGTATGTATGTTTGTATGTATGTATGTGTACTGTTTGTGTATGTGTACTGTATGTTTGTATGTATGTTTGTATGTCTGTTTGTGTACTGTGTGTGTGTGTGTGTGTGTGTGTGTGTGTGTACTGTATGTATGTATGTATGTGTACTGTATGTATGTTTGTATGTCTGTTTGTGTACTGTAACATGCCAAATTCAGCGTAACACATAACTATGAGCTGCAGAATTCCTCCTTAACACACACGTTACACATTGTGTAAGAACATAAAGAGTTCAACAGAAAACGTAAGGCTCGCAAAGCAACACGTCCCTAAATATTAAACGGCGTTCTACATAAAACACCCGGGCTGCACGCCGTCATACGAAACAGCAACGTGCTGCACATTACTGCCGTGCAATAAACACGCCAAGACACGGGTAAGAAGCAAGTAACAACAGCAGTATCACTCACTGGTAGTCGCACGCACACAGTCTAGGAACTTAGCAATAATTACAACAACACTGTATTATGATAGATAGATAGATAGATAGATAGATAGATAGATAAAGGCTTATAGAGCGCAGTACCGCTCCTGATTGGCTGATTTTCAGCAGCCATGTTTACCCGCCTGCAGAGGTCGTCCTTCGCCACACGAGGGTTAAACCCCTGCGTTGTCCTCGGGTCCTTAACTGAGTAGTTTGTTGACACGGTAACGTTTGTGTCTTCCAGGGACATTCAGCAGGAGAGTCTGAAGGCGGTGCACTCCCACTGGAGACGCAGCTTCTCCTTCGTCAACAACCACTACTTGTTCCTGGCGTGCTTCTTCATCGTCTTGTTGTCCATCGTGCTGTACCTGCTGCGCCTGCGCCGCATCCACCGCCGCGCCGCGCAGTCCTGCACGCCGTCCTCCGTGCCCTGGCTGGAGGAGGGCCTCGGCTCGCCCATGATCCCCATCGACCTCTAGACCTCCTCGAGTCCAGCCGAGAGTATCCGAGTCCTGAGAGCGTTTCCGGAGGTCTGCGAGCCCTTCGGGTCCTGGATCCTGGGGAGACGCGATCACGTGAAAAAGAGCTCGCGTGACGTACCTGAGCTGTGAAAATCTGCTGTTTTGAAGTTATTTTGTTTAATAATGACGTCTTTTTTTTAAAATTTTTTTATTTAGAATCCACATCAGAAACCTTTTGTTTTATTTCTGTGAAAGACAAACATAATCTTCAAAGCCTTCATGAATATGTCGTCTATACTTTTGAATTTCCCAAAGCTTGACACGCTGTATTTGCCTTTTTTTTAATTTATTTTGTATGTCTACAGTCACATCTTCTCTTCTTTTTGTTTAATGGTACGAGCACTTGCTTTGGTACAGGAACCTTTTAAAGGGTTCGGGTATCATTAATCATTAATTTGCAATTAGAAAATGGTAAAAAACATGGATTTGTTATTTGTTTTTAAACCAAAAACCCGTTCTGGTCTCAGAATCTGGCCTCGCCTTTATGTAACAAGCTCCTTTTTCATTCTTCAATCAAAAAGTATAACGATGAAAGGAAGTGCCGAAAAGTGCCGATTCTGACGCAGTAACGGGTTGTTGATGTTTTTCATTCGTGTTTTTAAAACAAAAAACAAATGTACTTTTTTCACCCTTTAATTACAGATTATCCACTGAGACTCGGGTCTTAAATGCAATATGATTTGAAGTCTCTCTCTCTCTGTGTGTGTGTGTGTGTGTGTGTGTGTGTGTGTGTGTGTGTGTGTGTGTGTGTGTGTGTGTGTGT
>NC_048411.1:29634755-29636888 GCF_013103735.1 Etheostoma cragini | reverse complement strand
CTCTCTCTCTGTATGTGTCTCTCTCTCTCTCTCTCTCTCTCTCTCTCTCTGTCTGTGTGTCTCTCTGTGTGTGTGTGTCTGTCTCTCTTTCTATCTGTGTTTGTGTGTGTGTGTCTCTCTCTCTCTCTCTCTCTCTCTCTCTCTCTGTGTGTGTGTCTCTCTCTCTTTCTCTGTGTGTGTGTGTGTGTGTGTGTGTCTGTCTCTCTTTCTCTGTGTGTGTGTGTCTGTCTCTCTTTCTGTGTGTGTGTGTGTGTGTGCCTCAACACGACGATAGCCTTTGATATCTAAACTTGTGCAATACCTACGTGTCCCGTCACTGTCGGGGAAACGCTCCTGAACACGTCTTCTCTTCTACTTCTGAGAGAATCATTTCCTCTTTAAAGCCCCCCCCCCCACGTGTGTTTGATCGTCCGACTGTTAGCTCGGATCCCGTTGCGTATGTTTCCGTCGGGGCTTAACTTTCAGAAGCTGTCATATCGCTGCTGCGAGGAGGGGGGATTGTAAAGGAGACCACATGCCCCGTTATTTATATGAGAATGGTCTTCGGTGACATGTTTGCACAGATGAATGTGAAATAAGTGTCGTCACATTGCAATTCAATAATAATAAAGTTTTACGGTTAAGTTGTGGCTGAAGCGTCTCTTTGTCCCTCCCGGTGTCCTCGGGTCAATTTGACCCATTTTCAACAAGTTTCTATATCAGAAATTTGGGTTTTCTTTCCAATACCAAATTTGAAAAAACTAACGTGGATGGCTCTTCACAAATAGAGTAAAGGCTCAGTTCCCTACTTTCATTGAATTTGGGTGTTTTATAAAATGTCACAGTATTTGAAAGTTGAAAAAAGTGTCAAAAATTCAGAGGAAAAAAATCCCAAAACTGTGATAAAAGCATCTATGAAAACATCAATAAAGCGCTGAAAAAGTTCTACAGAAACCTCGTAAAAAGTGACACAAATGTGGAAGAAAACCTGACGAGAAAGGCCGGGGAAAGTGACGAATGTCGGAAAAGGACGACTCACATTTTGACCCTGAAAAACCTAAAAGTTGCATCAAGGTCGACGGGAAGGGAAGGGAAGGCAAGGCAAGGCAAGGGTTAAGCTGCCTGGCTCTGATAAACGCTGAGTCACCACGGCTCCGCCCAGCACACCCTCCGGTGGGTTTAGAGCTCATGTTTCAGCCAACAGGATAATTAACAGATCCAGTCCAACTCGTTCGCTGTGGACCTGGACTCGACGATCTGAGACGTCAAGTGTACACAAAAGGTTTATTTCTCTCAAATATTGTTCCAAAGTCGGTCTAAATCTGGGTTGGTGAGCACTTCCCCGTTGCCGAGATAATCCATCCACCTCACAGGTGTGGCATGTCGAGATGCTGATTGGACAGCAGGATTATTACACAGTCGGGAAGGGGGGGGGGGGGATCAGCAGGCGCCTCCCGATACGATATCATCACGATACGATATAATTGCGATATTAAAGCCGTAGTCTTTATTCACGACGTTACACTTGTAGGATTGCTACGTGCCGGATTTCTTTCTTTTTAGCCGATGTCCGTCCCCGTCCTCTGTCTCTGTGTCGGCGCTCTAACCTGCGGCTGATTTCCGAGGACTATGGTTACCTGGTCCTCAGGTCTCTGCAGGGTAAATCCAGACAGCTAGCTAGACTGTCCGTCCAATCGGAGTTTACTGTTGCACGACTAAAACAACTTCTAACGTACACGAGACGTAACGTAACGAGACTTCAGATACAGTATTAGGGACCACTAAGGTCTATATAAAGAGACTTCAGATACAGTATTAGGGACCACTAAGGTCTATAAAAGAGACTTCAGATACAGTATTAGAGGACCACCAAGGTCTACAGTCCAGGCCAAAAGTTTGGAACTACCTTCTCATTCAACGCGTTTGCTTTATTTTCATGACTATTATAGATTCTCACTGTTCATCAAAACTTTAAATGAACACATGGGGTATTATGTACTTATCAAAAAAGTGTGACACTGTTGAATTTATTCAAAATTGAAGGCCTACTGAACCAGCATGGCTACCACAGCATCCTGCAGCCGCCTGCCATCCCACCCAGTTTGTGTTTAGTTGGATCATCATTTATTTTTCAACTGGACCATGACCCCAAAC
>NC_048411.1:29633962-29634740 GCF_013103735.1 Etheostoma cragini | reverse complement strand
CCCCCCCCCCCCCCCCAGGCTGTGTAAAGGCTATTGGACCCAGAAGAAGAGTGATGGAGTGATGCGCCTCCACAGTCACCGGACCTGAACCCAATCCAGATGGTTTGGGGTGAGCTGGACCACTTTTAAGAAACTAGAATATAAGACATGTTTTCAGTTATTTTACACTTTTTGTTGTTAAGTGCATAATTCCAAATGTGTTCATTCATATTTTTGATGAATTTAGTGATAATCTACAATGTAAATAGTGATGAAAATAAAGGAAACGCGTTGAATGAGAAGGTGGGTCCAGAAGGTGGTTTTGGCCTCCACAGAGCACCACGTCATGGGACCTTTAACATAATTAGTTTCTGGGCTCATTTAATTGAATAATAAAGTTATTAAAGTCATCAAACCGGGGAAGGAGCGTCCGTCAACGTCCATGTTTGAAAGTGAGATAACATCATGCTCCTTATATGAAAACATAAATGTGTTTGCTTTGCTAAGCGGCTTCTGCCCAGGCAGTTTATTTATGAATGAATATCACAACGAGGTGATGTGTGAGATCAGTTCACATTATTACATTATTACATACATTAATAGGCCACAGCCTGAGGATGAGAGCAGCTGTTGCATCACCTTGTTACTCCGTAACTTCTCCAATCGCTACTGTTTCTAAATGTAACACACACACCTTCTACAGTGGTAGTCTAGTGTAGTTTGGGGGAGTGTGTGTGTGTGTGTGTGTGTGTGTGTGTGTGTGTGTGTGTGTGTGTGTGAGCCTGAACCTCTTTTAGGG
>NC_048411.1:29623019-29633862 GCF_013103735.1 Etheostoma cragini | reverse complement strand
CTAGAAACGACCAACTAGAAACAACCGACTAGAAACAATCGACTAGAAACGACCAACTAGAAACAACCAACTAGAAACCACCGAATAGAAACGACTAACTAGAAACAACCAACTAGAAACCACCGAATAGAAACGACCAACTAGAAATAACCAACTAGAAACGACCAACTAACGGATCACTTTAAAATAAAAAGTCAAGTAAAGTATAGTTTTTGGTGTAAGAAAGAATTATAAGTTGTATCTTTTAAAATAAACTAAGCTTTAAAAGAACTTCGGTCCTAAACGGTTCCATCAGCGTTTATCACATAATCCGAATATCATCAAGAGAGATTCCATCGAATTTTACTGTTTCCATGAGCCATTTTTAATTTGATGTCACCTAATTTTGGTAAAAACGTGTGGATGGAAACATAGAGACAGAAAGAAGAACCCTCTTCAGGATCTCACCGACGCCGATGCCCGTTCTACGAGGATTAGAATAAACCAAAAGACATGATGTGAATATATTTATGTTTCATAAAGGGTTTTCTTTTGAGGGTGGAAGATAGTTTGTGTGCAATAGTGTGAGTGTGTGTGTGTGTGAGTGAGTGTGTGTTTGTGTATGTGTGTGTGTGACGAAGGACCAGCAAATTTATACAGTCCTTATCAATCACCAAAACAGTGTGTGAGTGAGTGTGTGTGTGTGCGCGTGTGTGTGTGTACCTGAGTGAGTGTGTGTGTGTGTGTGTGTTTGAGTGTGTGTTTGTGTTTGTGTGTGTGTGTGTATGTGTGTGTGTGTGCGTGAGTGAGTGTGTTTTTGTATGTGTGTGTGTGTGTGTGTGTATGTGTGTGTGAGTGTGTGTGTACCTGTGTGTTTGTGTTAGTGTGTGTGTACGTGTGTGTGTGAGTGAGTGAGTGTGTGTGTGTGAGTGTGTGTACCTGAGTGAGTGTGTGTGTGTGAGTGAGTGCGTGTGTGTTTGTGGCTGTGTGAGTGTGTGTATGTATGTGTAGGTGTGTGTGTGTGTGTTTGTGTCAGTGTGTGTGTACGTGTGTGTGAGCGAGTGTGAGTGTGTGTGTGCGTGTGTGTGTGAGCGAGTGTGAGTGTGTGTGTGTGTGTGTGAGTGCGTTAGACTCTCTAGTTTATTATGATACTTTCTACCTTGTGCTCCTCTACATGTATCTAAGAGCTGTAAGTTACCTTGTGTTTATTTGAGATAAAAAAAACTACACATGGCCAGTTAATAAAAACATGATGCAAAGTTCTTGAACAAATATCATTTTTTGTGTTAGTCTTACTTTTGTAAAACTGTGAAGCAATTTGACTTATAATAGAGTTTTAATACTTCCCTCCTAAGGTTATTTGTCTGTCGTTCTTATTATTTCCTTAAAGAACTGGTAAGCCATATTCGAGGAAACTAGTAAGAAGGTTGGAGCCGAAAAGAAGACTTCCCTATAGTATTAGTTAAAACAGATGATGCCTGATAAGGAGACCATCCCTAGTTATCTAATCGAGCAGGTATGCGGTTAAACTCTTGTCAAACCCATTCAAACAACAGACACAAGCAGGCATGGCATGCAAAGCAGCAGCTCAGTGAACTGTCAACGGTATCGACCACCGGACACTTTTCATTGGCCGCCTCAAACCAAGAGCCCGCCCCATTGAGGATTCTCCTGGAAATCATTGGTCCACATTCATCTAAGCCACGCCCTCAGCAGTGTACGTCACAGGGGCGCTGGAAACTCCAGCAAGTGGAGGGGATGTTGTGGTTATCCATGCCGCCGCCGCCGCCGACGACTTCTCTCTGAGTGTCATCTTGTCAAGAAGCCCGACGGGAGGAGAGCTCACCACGCATGGAGTTGAGCTCGGACCCGGCGGTGGCAACCCTGGAGATGTCGCAGACCCCGAGCCAAGACGACGAGCCCTTCGGTGGCGACGGCGGCGGCGACTACGAGAGCTTGCCACCTCATGTCTCCGTGACGAGCCACATGACAGCGGGAGCCGTGGCGGGCATCCTGGAGCACACGGTGATGTACCCCGTGGACTCCGTCAAGGTAACGTACACGGAGGCGGCGTAGCGCAGCGGCACGTCACGTCACGCTCGCTCGCTCCGCCACAACGGCTCATTCACGTGCTAGCCACGGAGCGTTGCTAAGTGTGCCAACGGGCTGTTGCTAACGACCGTTAGCAATAGAATGTTCGATATACCAATTTGTGGTTAGCTTAGCTGGTTAAAACACGTCCGCTTGGCTGAGTCGACTGAACAAACTAGTCGAGCAGGCTAGCGTAACGATGCGTTAAACCGGAATAAAAACCGAGCTAGGGTTTTTATTAATTCCCGTAGTTCCTCCTTGATGTGACCTAACTTTGCTAACATTGCTGCTGAACGTCCAGTGTCACCTTAATTTACCCAAAGTCACATTTAAGCAAGGTTACGGCTCGTTTTGCTGGGTAAACACGGTTCAATGCTGTAACTCGGGTTGTTTTTTCATACAGTGTAACGACACGAAACGAGTTATCCGGGAAAAATAATAATAATAATAATAATAATAATAATAATAATAATAATAATAACACGTTTATCTAATTAAAAGTTGACACTTTTACAGAACAAAGTCACAAGTTAACAGTGTTAAAAATGAGATCAACTAATATAAAAAAAAGTAACAAAAAGTCATCAAATAAAGCAGTAAATATTAAAAAAGCTGGAACGTCATGTTGGGCTTTTTGCTAAGAAGCTACAGCTTCTCAAATTTGATTTATTTTTAATTTTTTTTACTTGTAATAATTGCAAACTTAATATTTTTGGCTTTTGGACAGCTAGTCGGACACAACAAAACATTTGAAGATGTCACCTTGGGGTCCAGGGAATTAGGTGAGCTTATTGAAATAGGGCTGCAACTAACTTTAATGATTATTTTCATTGTTGGGTAATGTGTTGATTATTTTCTGGATGCATGGATTAGTTGTTTAGTCTCAGAAATGTCAGAAAATTGTGAAAAATGTGGATCAGTGTTTCACAAAGCCCAAGATGATGTCCTCAAATGTCTCGTTGTGTCCACAACTTAAAAAATATTCAATTCACTCTCACAGAGGAGAGAAGACACTAGAAGATATTCACATTTAACACGCTGGAAGCAGAGAATATTTGACCTTTTTTTTTATAATTTAATATATATATAGCCCTTTGAGATTTCCTTGTGAAAATGTAAAAGGGCATTATAAATAAAATGTATTATTATTATTATTATTATTATTATTATTATTATTATTATTATATAAAATGACTCAATAAATTATTTTAAAAGTAGTTGGCGTCTAACTAAGGTTGTTTCACACCTGCCTCGTTTAAAACGAGCACCTGGAGCGTTTGGTTGGATAGAGACGTTAATTTGGGCGACTCTCGGTTCAGGTGAACTTGAAAACACACACACACACACACACACACACACACAGGAACACGCACAGTAAAACACACACACACACACACACACACACACACACACACACACACACAAAAACACACACACACAGACATACACATACAGACACAGCAACACACACAGTAACACAAACACACACACACACATACACTCTAACACTCACAGTAACACACACACACTCACAGTAACACAAACACACACAGTAACACAAACACAGTAACACACACACTCACAGTAACACACACACACACACAAACAGAAACACAAACACACACACACACACACACACACTAACACGCACAGTAAAAGACAAACACACACAGGAACACACACACACACAGTAACACAAACACTCTAACACGCACAGTAAAACACACACACACACAGTAACACAGACACACACACACACACACACACGATAACACACACAGTAACACACACACAGTAACACAGACACACAGACACACACACACGATAACACACACAGTAACACACACACAGTAACACACACACAGTAACAGACACACACACAAAACCAATTCAGAAAGCATCAACAAGAGTGTTGATTTTTTGACGGGACGACAACTCGAGGGTTAAAATCGTCCGGCGTCTGAAGAATCAAATCCCGAACATTTGGGTTTAAAATGTGAGCGTTGCCCCCCCCGGTCCTCCTCGTCTGCTCGGCTGTACCCGTTGTCCCGGTAACGCGGCGCGCCGCCCTCACGGTGATCCTGACGTGGCACGGGCAAGCGTCATTAACATGCCGCACGGGGAACCTTACATGCTCTAGTCTTTCCAAATGAACTGTCTTTATTACTCAAACCACGGGCGCCATTTCCTCCTGTGGTTTCCACGGTTACACAACGACCTTCCAGCTGCGGGCGCTCGTTCAGTTCGATCTGTCTCCAGGTTACAAAGAACCGGTTTGGAAATTTTAGTCAACCTAAAGTGATGTAAGAATTAAGCACGGTTTCCTATTTGATCTTTTTTATTTTTTTTAATTCCTCACAGTTGCAATGGACAGTATAGCCAGTACATAGCCAGTACATAGCCAGTACATAGCCAGCACCTTGCCAGCACATAGCCAGCACATAGCCAGCACATAGCCAGTACATAGCCAGCACATAGCCAGCACATAGCCAGCATATAGCCAGCATATAGCCAGCATATAGCCAGCATATAGCCAGCATATAGCCAGTACATAGCCAGCACATAGCCAGCACATAGCCAGCACATAGCCAGCATATAGCCAGCACATAGCCAGCATATAGCCAGTATATAGCCAGCATATAGCCAGCACATAGCCAGCACATAGCCAGCATATAGCCAGCATATAGCCAGCACATAGCCAGCACATAGCCAGCACATAGCCAGTATATAGCCAGCATATAGCCAGCACATAGCCAGTACATAGCCAGTACATAGCCAGCACATAGCCAGCATATAGCCAGCATATAGCCAGCACATAGCCAGCACATAGCCAGCACATAGCCAGCACATAGCCAGTATATAGCTAGTAAATAGCCAGTATATAGTCAAAATGCACCACAGAGTGCCACAGGAATTCATTCCTGCCTTGTCTGTTTTTTTGCACAACTTTTTTAAGGCATTTGATGCTTTTAAAAGAGTAAATTTCTTTAAACGGGTTTTTGTCTTATTTTTTCTTTAGAAGTTCCCTGTTTTTTGCTGCCTTAAAAAAAATAATCAGGGGTTTTGTCTCTTTTTTCTCTCCAAATTCTTCTATTCTTTTCTATTTATTTTGGTCTCTGGAACCCCCTTCTAAATGTTGAGTTAGAGTTACACCCTTGGGTGCTCATGACATCTTATCGCTGTTGTGCACATTGTGAGTCCGCCCTGCGCGGTAAAGGGTGTGTGTCTGCCGCGGCTCCTCTGCAGGGTTGATTAGTAAACCGCCACCGAGGCGGGGCAGCTGAATAAGTTCTGTAGATGGTGGAGGCGTTTCCTTTTTAGTCTGTTAAAATGATTTATGACCATCGCTGGACGGTGACTTGATAACGTCTTCACGCAGACTTTGCTCATGTCTAACCCTCATGTTGTCTTTCTTTGGGTCACATTGACCAGTTTTCAGGTATTATTGTTGTTTTTTTGGTCAAATAAATAAGTGCTGAAAATGTCAAACCAAAAACATAAAACCCCACAACGTTGGAAAAAGTTAGAAATAGTGTGAAAAAGCGATAATAATGTTGAAAAAAACAAACATTTTTTTTCATTGTTGATGGGAAGACGACACAAGGGTTAAGAACCGACTGCAGAACCAGGTCCATAACGTCACAAAAAAATAGAAAATTAGGAAATTTGTGTCCAAAATCAATAGACAACACAAGGGTTAATTTGGTGCTGTTATTACCTGTTTCACACTGTCTGAATCATTTATTTGGGAATAAATCATGGGTAAAACGCTAGCTCTAGTATGCTATCACATCGTCACATGTTCATTTTCCACATCGGACATTCAGTGTTTCCACAGTGTCTTTAAAAAGAAAAGGAAAAAAGTCTTAAAATTAACATTTTAGGCTTTAAAAAGTCTCAAATTCGCTGAAGTATTGTGTTCTAGGTCTTTAATTTTAAGCAGGTCTTACATATCTCCCACAGCGTGTTCCCAACGGTTTCCTTCCTCCGGCTTAACAATAAAATCTCAATTACATATCCGCTTGATGCAGATTTGGGATCTAGGGGGCACACAGAACTTGGCAGCACAGTTTAAGTTTGCATGGTTAAATTTAATGCTTTATAGATCACATTGTTCTGTTGAAGGCAGAGACAAAAGTGCTACAGATTTTCTGTAGAGATAATGTAAAGGATAAATTAAGCTTGGTAAAAAGCAACTTGCAGACAGTTCAAACTGCATCCTTGGACTGTGTGTTGGTGTTTTTTTGTTGGTTTTTTACTAAATGCTCGATGATAAAACATCTCATGCACTTAAAATCTAAAATTAGGTTAGTCTTCAGTGACCAAACGCCTAATACTCAGAGTTCATAGAACATATTGTGAAGTTATAGTAAAGCTTAAACGGCTATAATGAAGTTAGTTAGATTGGGAAATATTGTGTTTATATAAAAATGTCTGTGAAAGCTGGATGTGACTGTCGGACACATTATTTGCCCGAGAGCTGCAAAGATAAATTGATTATCTGTCAACTATTTGATGATAGATTCATTTCAAGTCATTTTTTATGAATAAAAAGTATAAGATTCTCTGTTTCCAGCTTGTTATTGTTATATATTTTAGTTTCTTCTCTCCTCTGTGACAGTTAACTTAATATCTTTGAGTTGTGGACAAAACAAGACATTTCATGACGTCATCTTGGGCTTTTTGGGGAAACACTGATCCACATTTTTCACAATTTTTTGATATTTAAGAGACCAAAACAACTAATCCATTCATCATGAAAATAATCAACAATGAAAATAAGCGTCACAGTAGTTGCAGACCTGACTCCGAGTCACAGTCGTGCACAGCCTCCGCTTTAGTACTTGGTTTAAATGTCTGTCTTTATTTTTTTTTTCCAGACCAGGATGCAGAGCCTGCAGCCAGACCCAAATGCACAGTACAAGGGTGTGTATCAGGCTCTGAGAAGGATCATACAGACGGAGGGGCTCCTCAGACCCCTCAGGGGCCTCAACATCACCATGATGGGAGCGGGACCGGCTCACGCGCTCTACTTCGCCTGCTACGAACGGGTCAAACGCTCACTGAGTGACGTCATGCAGAGCGGAGGCAACAGCAATTTAGCCAATGGTACGTAAATCCCGCGCACTGTAAAACCCAATGGACGTAGCGGTTAGCCTGTAACAATTACTAAATAAATAATTGTCTAATTGCAGTTTTTATTTATTTAATTTTTTACATGATCACGATTATTTTGTGATACCGCACTCAAAGCATTAGAGGATTATTTAAAATGAGATTGGTCACATTATTGTTTGGCTCCATCAAACGCGTTAGCAATACCAGCGTAGCGTCAGCTAACGGTAACGTTAGCTTAGCAGCTAGCCTGTGATGCTACTGATTCCTTCCACACGATGCTAACGTAGGTCCGCAGGGATGCTGATTTTATTTTTCTAATCTGTACAGAACATCTTATTAACTATAGCTAAGAGTCTAGGGCAGGGGTCTTCAACGTTTTCCAGGCCAAGGACCCCCAAACTGATGGCGAGATGGAGCGGGGACCCCCTAATTATATATATTGTATAAAATTGTGTTATATCAAACTGGTCCTATAGTGCCATGTGTGCATTGATGACTGAAAGACATCTTCTGCCTCCATTTATCTGTTTAGTACAGTGTGTTAAATTCATGTTAATGTGTATTTAAAGACATTTCAATTGGTGGAAAAAATTGCAGGGGGGGGGGAATATAAAAAAAAAGTCTAATCAACCAAAACTTTCGCGACCCCCATGCAGTAGGACCCCCTGTTGAAGACCCCTGGTCTAGGGGGTTAGACTGTTGATGGCAACTGTTGATTTTGTTTAGATGCGCCTAATAAAGATGTGCTATGGTTTTTATTGACGGGAATAAATGTTCTATTTTCAATTCTTTTGTTAATTTAAGCAAAAAAAATTTGGGGGAGAAAAGTGGTGTGGCTGTGAACCTGCGTATTTGGTTCACATAACAGTGATGTATAACAGAAGATAAATCCTGGGATTCATTTAAAATTTCATTTGTTTAAAACGTAATGAATAAATAAATAAATAAATAAAAAGACGATTTATATTGGTATATTGGCATTTACTTCTGAGCAAAATTTGGGATTGTTACCTACGTAGCATCCGTGACGTCACCCCTTGGATTTGGTAACGCTGTTCTGAAGCCTTGAGTTCGGCAGTTTGTCCGTCGTCGTCTTGGTTGTTTGACGAGAGGGTGGAGCTGGGGAGGAGGACGCGTCTAAGCCGATGTCGTTTATGGTTGCGATGGTGCTATGCTAAGCTAAACGCTAAAGAATCAGAATCCGCTTTATTGACCAGGTATGAAGACACATACGAGGAATTTTCCTTTGGAGCATAGTTGCTCACAACGTGCTTGCACATTCAAAACAAACAACCAAACAAACAATATATACACACTAATATAGACACACTAATATATAAAGAGGGGAAAGCTACCAGACGGTCCTCCAGTGGAGTTTTGCTGGCGGGTAAATGCGGACCTCAGGGTACTGGCGCCGTTCATCAGCATGTACGTGTGTGTAACTGGATACACTATGCAATTTCATAACTGTGCAATATTTAATATCTAATACTTTAGTGCAATTTCATAACTGTAATAATATTTTCATAATGCGTATACAAACCATATTCATCTTTCTTACTATTTTATTGTATATTTGTCTCTGCACCCTCCTCCCCCTTTTGCACAATTTATATTTTATTCTAAATTATATTCCTTCTTGTTGACACTGGAAAGGGGTTGCCTCCATCTTGTTGCCCAGGTATTGCACATGTGTAAAATGACAAAGGCTTTCTGGTGGTAAATGGCAGACTTTCCCTGAAGTTCCCAGCTAACTCCAGAAATGGAAATTAAATATAATGCAGCTTTAAGGAGCTTCAACATTGGATCCCCTTTCAGACCTGGAAGCATTATTTTTAACGGCCTATGATTTCCACGTCTCAACACAAATCACTTGATTGTCATACTAACGGCTTTTTTTTTTTTTTACCCTAGGCTGAGATAAAAGTCCCGGCGGAGAGTAGTTAGGATAAGTCACTTTATTGCCATATCCTGTTTACAATGGAAAAGATAAAGCCATATTACAAATATGAAAAATCCAAACACTTACCCTAACCTCTACTTAAATAAAAGCTCATCTAAAACAACTCTTTGATTTAAAAATGTAAAAGAAAGTAAGAAAATGTAATTTATTCAGGCCTGAAAAGACGTTGTTTGTATTAACAAGTTGAGACCTGACCCGGTTTGTGTTAACAGGTGTAGCGGGTAGCGTGGCCACGGTTCTCCACGATGCCATCATGAACCCGGCTGAAGGTAAGAGAAAAGATTTCATTGCGCCCTTTTTAAAAGAACAGCATTCTCTATATCGTGATTTCACCATTGTCAACAAATCCCTTGAAAGAAACACAACCTACAATAAATCCTGCTAAGCAGTATTATCCAGTGTTTCCAAAGCTTCATAGGCTTCATTCCACTGTGCCGTACAGCGCCATTGTTCTCCAAAAAATTAGCCACTTCTTATCATCGACTTTAAGCAAAATCAACGATTTTGTCCAACATGACACCGTGACTTTGCGTAAACATACACCCCAACTTTCTTAAGCCGAGTGGCATGTTATCTGTACGCATTCTGAGCTATGCGTGTCGACGCTGACTACAGCGAGCGTAAACATACATTTGTCGTGTTATTGCAAGAAGAAAGCGATGTTTGAGTTGACCAGTCCACCCCCCCGATCGCCCTCCCTACGCGGCTTTTCGCCCTTTAATACTACCTGCTACGCTGTAAAATCACACGCTATCGCAAGGTAATGTAAGTCAATGGAGGTCAATCGGTGTTGCTAAACACGCTAAAAAGTGTCGATAAGGATGTGTAGTGTAAGTAAGCGTCTTGATAACACGCCAGTAATGGCAGACGAATCGGCGTGTCAAAACATTCGGCGTTTCATGAGATCGGTCTGAGCCACATGCCACCCATAGATCTTCATTGTTTTTTGGGGCTGGTGAGTGAAGCTAATCTACCAGCTACTTTCATATTTTACCAGCATTTGACTAGTAGATGGTGCTAATTCTGAACCCTGACCTTAAGTGCGAAGTAAAAAATGTAGAACTGTCAAACGATTCAAATATCTATCGTGATTAATCGCATTAATGTCATAGTTAACGTTTGTATCTATTCTAAATGTCCCTTGATTTTGTTTTGTCCCATTACTTTTCTCGTTTTAACATGGAAAAGTGGAAATGTTTCTTATTGAAAACAACATTGGCATTAAGCCTACTGTAGTGTTCAATATATACAGTGTGTGTGTATATATATATATATATATATATATATATATATATATATATATTGAACACTACAGTAGTAGTGAAGTTCTAATGAAGTTCTATTGAACAAACATGGCGTGTGTTAAAACATGCTAACATGGCTACTTGTGGTAAAACATGCTAACATGGCTACTTGTGTTAAAACATGCTAACATGGCTACTTGTGGTAAAACACGCCAACATGGCTACTTGTGGTAAAACATGCCAACATGGCCTCTTGTGGTAAAACATGCTAACATGGCCACTTGTGGTAAAACACGCCAACATGGCCTCTTGTGGTAAAACATGCTAACATGGCCACTTGTGGTAAAACATGCCAACATGGCCTCTTGTCGTAAAACATGCTAACATGGCTACTTGTGGTAAAACATGCCAACATGGCCTCTTGTGGTAAAACATGCTAACATGGCTA
>NC_048411.1:29618410-29622919 GCF_013103735.1 Etheostoma cragini | reverse complement strand
ACAGTATTAGGGACCACTAAGGTCTATATAAAGAGACTTCAGATACAGTATTAGGGGACCACTAAGGTCTATATAAAACAATTCGAAGAGCACCATGTCATGGGACCTTAAGACAGATAACATAATTGATAAAATCCTATTTTAATAGCTGTAATAGATGTATTTCATGCACTAAAAAGGTATATTGATGTATAAAGGCTTTAGACTGCCCTACACCTTATTGTAGGCCAAGTTTAAAATGCAACTTAATTTCATATATATATGTAGCAGGGGGGGTCTCCTCTCTGTTAAGGGGTCCTCGGCTTATAAACCTTAAAGAGAGTTCTCCTCTACGACTTGTCTGGGACTTTTTCTATAAAAGCTGAACAACGTGACCCTGGAGACCTGTGAGGTCCCTGCAGCTCCATGCAGGTTGTCCTCCAGCGCTGATAAGATGCCGGGCTGGATATAGGGCTTTAAGTATTTAAGGAGGGTGAGTTTGTTGTAACACTAACAAACTCTTCTGTTAGTAGACAGAAAAACTTAAGAAACTGCAATACAAACAACAAATTCCGAGCAGAGAACTGATGGGACTGATAGAGGAGGCGTAGGAACCGGTCTGACTTTGTGAAGGCGCTGTCCTCAGGGGGATTAGTCAAATATATCCTAACGCAATGTTTCCCAAAATTAGGGTCGGGACCCACAATGGGTCGCAGACCCGTTTTATTGGGTCGCCAATTGGCAGAGAGCAGACTAAATGCTCAGCATGACCTCAGCACGACCTCAGCATGACCTCAGCATGACCTCAGCATGACCTCAGAAGGGCACTTTCAAAAACCAAACCTAGACTAGATCAGCTGGTTGAAATCTTCAACCAGACACATACAAATCTCATTAAATTCAAGTCAGCATTATTTAAACATGTTGGTGTCGGTCCTGAGGGACGATGGGAGGGGACGGAGACACAGGAAGGACAATAGAGACCTTTTCTGTTTTTGTTTACTTCTATAATGGAATAAATATACTTCATATACATTTAAATTCATGGTTTGGTCCGTCTTTTGTCCACAGTTTAAAAATGTAGATGTTACAATGATTCATAGTGTATTTTTGTAAATTTGAGTCCCGGGGGGGGGACACACCAAATCTCTCTTTTGGGTCTTGAGCTGAAAAGGTTTGGGAACCACTGTCCTAACGCAACACAACAGTTATTTATCTTTCAACTGATTGTCTCCACATTCGTCTGTTTTTGAGTGTTAATCTTTAAATTGTTATGTGGAGTGTGTCCAACGAAGGTCCTTGGTCTGTTGCTGCATTCTCATGAATCAGCACCCCTAGACCTAGACCTAGACTAGACCTAGACCTAGACCTAGACCTAGACTTTGGGAAACACTGATCCACTCTGCAACTAATCTGTTAATCCAGAAAATAATCGACAGATTAATCGATCATAAACACTATTTGCTGCCGTAGTCTCGAGACTGATAGAAAGTTAAGAAAGTTATTATGATTGGATATCTTCGAACGTACAATCCAGCGTAGATCTGGAGTCTTAATTTCCTAAAACTAACGGGATTTCCCTAGAACCAGCAGCGCTGGTCCGAGGCCCGTGGAGTAAACAGGTAATTAGACATGAAGAGGGCAGATAGCATCTGTTTAGACGGCGCTCTGAAATCTGACAGTATCTCAGTCTCAGCGTCTCTCAGCGTCTCTCAGCATCTCTCAGCGTCTCTGAGCGTCTCTCAGTGTCTCTCAGTGTCTCTCAGCGTCTCTCAGCGTCTCTCAGTGTCTCTCAGTGTCTCTCAGCGTCTCTGAGTGTCTCTCAGTGTCTCTCAGCGTCTTTCAGTGTCTCTGAGCGTCTCTCAGCGTCTCTGAGCGTCTCTCAGTGTCTCTGAGTGTCTCTCAGCGTCTCTGAGCGTCTCTCAGTGTCTCTGAGTGTCTCTGAGCGTCTCTCCGTGTCTCTGAGTGTCTTTCAGCGTTTCTCAGCATCTCTGAGCGTCTCTGAGCGTCGCTTTTTGTCTCTCAGTGTCTCTCAGCGTCTCTGAGCGTCGCTTGTTGTCTCTCAGTGTCTCTCAGCGTCTCTGAGCGTCTCTCAGTGTCTCTGAGTGTCTCTGAGCGTCTCTCCGTGTCTCTCAGCATCTCTCAGCATCTCTGAGCGTTTCTCAGCATCTCTGAGCGTCTCTGAGCGTCTCTCAGCGCCTCTTGTCGTCTCTCAGTGTCTCTCAGCATCTCTGAGCGTCTCTCAGCGTCTCTGAGCGTCTCTCAGTGTCTGAGTGTCTCTGAGCGTCTCTCCGTGTCTCTCAGCATCTCTCAGCATCTCTGAGCTTCTCTGAGCATCTCTCAGTGTCTCTCAGTGCCTCTGAGCGTCTCTCAGCGCCTCTGAGTTTCTCTGAGTGTCTTTCAGCGTTTCTCGGCATCTCTGAGCGTCTCTCAGTGTCTCTCAGCGTCTCTGAGTGTCTCTCAGCGTCTCTGAGTGTCTCTCAGCGTCTCTCAGGCCGTACACAAACACACTCATCAGATAAAGCAGCTTGTGGAAGGGTGAAGCCGAAGGTTACGAGGACAACTAGTATTTTGGCACTTGTCTTTTGTAAGACCTGCACCACCGGCGACGCAGAGACACGGTTCATTCACAAATACAAAGCTTTAAAAGAAAACATCCTCTTGTCTGGATGCCTCAGATGATTCGGGGCGTGGATCTAAATCTGTCTGCACCGCCTGGATTAACTGGATTATCTGTGTTTGTACCTTTTTCTAACCTTTTTGTCCCTTTTTTCAACACTTTTTACGCTTTTTTTCTCAATGTTTGTTACTTTTTTTTGACGTTTCCAACACTACGTGACACCAATTTATTAACTTTAGTTTTACTTGTTTTACAGTTTTGGAATTTATGGTCAATAAAGCTCATTTATAGGAAATCATACATAATGTTTGAGTTCGAAAAGCAGAAATTAGGAATTATTGAGACTAAAATTAAAGGAATGGATGTTGATGATAATCACAGACTGGAATATGTCAACTTTTACTCAATACTATTTCAAAAACACGTCTATCAGACTTCGTCATGAGTCATTTTGGAACAAACACTGAAAACCTCGATTCAGTTTATCTCACATGACTCCACTGAAAACTGTCAACAAAAAAATCAAACCAGGAATTTGGTGATGATTGATCGTTGAGGTCGATTAGGTATAAACCACGATACGCTTTGTCACGTTATGACTTAAGACTTGTGAGTCAAAATCTAAATCTGAAATTTATTTTTCTATGTTTTTCATGTTTCTGGAAAATTTTGGTTGCTTTTGCAATGTTTTTGTCACTTTATGCAACACTTTTGTCGCCTTTTGGAATGTTTTTGTCACTTTATGCAAAACGTTTTTTGCTTTTTGCAATGTTTTTGTCACTTTTTGCAACACTTTTGTCGCTTTTGGCAATGTTTTTGTCACTTTTAGCAATGTTTTTGTCACTTTTAGCAATGTTTTTGTCACTTTTCGCAACACTTTTCGCAACACTTTTGTAACTTTTTGCGATGTTTTTGTAACTTTTTGCGATGTTTTTGTCACTTTTTCACTTCCGAATGCGTCTCAGTCCCCTTATGACTTCACCGCTCTATTCTTGGATGATAGATGGCTACATCAAGATTTTCTGGGATATGGGAAGCAGATAAATGCCAAAAGACACACAGCTTTAAGAGGAAGTTTATCTTCTTTGTCTATACATTTAGGGATCTCATTGTGAGACGCAGTGTGGTCGTGGAGCCCTCGTCATGCTCTTCCAGGTGGCCAATGAGGCTTTAAAAAACAAGCAGATCTTCATAACAGGAGAGGAGAAGAAGCGAAACCCGACCACAAAGACAGCCTTTGTCTGTGCTCCAATATGCCGTGACTGTCTGACAAATTTGTTGGGAGTTGCGTTGATAAGGAGGTTTAAAACAGCCCTGATCTTTTCACGTGGGAACACTCGTAAACTTCCTCGGAGAGCGTAACTGGATCCCTCGTGTTTCAAGCTACCGGTAGAGCAGCCGCCTTTGTTCTCCCATCAGCTGCTCGTCCGATGGTTAACGTTGATTGTGCGACAGCAGACCCGCAGACAGAGAGAGAAGAGTCATTTTCCCCTGTTGTTATCTGCAGGATAAAGATATAAAGTAGTGGGACAGTTTACTTCAGATTAAAGCGATTAGAGGACAGTGGGACAAGGACGGAGGAGCGTTCATTGTGAGCTTCAGATAAACAACTCGCTCTCGGAGAAGGGCGAAAACTAAACACACCGGGGACAACAACGTTACAACACAGCGTGTACGTGTCCTGAGGCATGTTGTTAGGAATAAAGCTCTGCACTGTCTGCGTCTCAATAGTCTCCCATTGAAGCTCTGTCTCCACAGTGCTGTGGAGTTAGGTCTGGCCATAGACAGTTAAAGAAATGGACCATCAGATCCCGTTGCTCTGGACGGAGACCAGTGAAGTCTATTAGAAGCTCTTTAGGAAGCGAAGTCTATTAGAAGCTCTGTAGGAAGTGAAGTCTATTAGAAGCTCT
>NC_048411.1:29610980-29618310 GCF_013103735.1 Etheostoma cragini | reverse complement strand
TATTAGAAGCTCTTTAGGAAGTGAAGTCTATCAGAAGCTCTTTAGGAAGTCAAGTCTATTAGAAGCTCTTTAGGAAGTGAAGTCTATCAGAAGCTCTTTAGGAAGTGAAGTCTATCAGAAGCTCTTTAGGAAGTGAAGTCTATTAGAAGCTCTTTAGGAAGTGAAGTCTATTAGAAGCTCTTTAGGAAGTGAAGTCTATTAGAAGCTCTTTAGGAAGTGAAGTCTGTTAGAAGCTCTTTAGTAAGTGAAGTCTGTTAGAAGCTCTTTAGGAAGTGAAGTCTATTAGAAGCTCTTTAGGAAGTGAAGTCTGTCAGAAGCTCTTTAGGAAGTGAAGTCTATTAGAAGCTCTTTAGGAAGTGAAGTCTATTAGAAGCTCTTTAGGAAGTGAAGTCTGTTAGAAGCTCTTTAGGAAGTGAAGTCTATTAGAAGCTCTTTAGGAAGTGAAGTCTGTAAGAAGCTCTTTAGGAAGTGAAGTCTATTAGAAGCTCTTTAGGAAGTGAAGTCTGTAAGAAGCTCTTTAGATAGTGAAGTCTATCAGGCTAATCTAACAGGCTAATTACTGCCAACTGACATGCTAGTTAACATTAACATAGACACAGGTTAATACTGCTAACTAACATGCTAGTTAACATTAGTAATTAAACTTAAACAGCTGATGGAAGTCCAAACTGTCTGCAAGCTTATCCTGTACAATACGGTAATTCCTCTACTGTGAGACAGTAAGTTGTCGTTATGACACAATCGTTAGCTTATTTCTATAAAGTCGTCTGCTACGGAGCCATAACGTGAGATACAACGTAACGGAGCCTTTTATATATTGTCGGGTTTCTTTAGAAAAAACAACAACAGACTAATGGAGTCTTTTAACACTTCAGATGTAACGTTATTCACTGTCAGAGTGGCGCCAAAATGAATGGCCGTCAATGGGATGCTAACGGCGGGTGATGGCTTGTTAGCATCAAAATGGGATCAAGCGAGCTACGCTTTGAGAGGAGAGGCTTAACCCCTTGGGTCTGGCAGTTCTGGCTACACCACTGATGCATTCTGGGATAGGAGGGGAAAAAAAACACTCTGGGTTGGTCACATTTATTTACACCAATCACAATCATCTTGGGCGAGCGGTAAGATCTGGACGCAGAGGCGGAGGAGAGGAAGTTGTTTTTGTGATACACTTGCACCCCGCAAGAAAAAACACCAGTAAAATATTAATGTTAATATTATTAATCATAACTCAAAAAACATTGACCATCTGAAAATGCACTGTTTTACATGTACTGCTGAATAACAGTCTGTGGAAGTATGCAGTAGGTTTGTGTATTTTCTTCAATATTTGGAACAATTTGTCCTTTTTAATTACAGTTAAAGTCCTGTTTACGCCCACTCCAAAGCCAATGATGTCGAGTGTGTGTGTGTGTGTGTGTGTGTGTGTGTGTGTGTGTGTGTGTGTGTGTGTACCTTTATGATACTCTTCCTCCCTCTACTGGAGCTGTAGACCACCTGCAGGATCCTCCCTGTAAGACCTGATCCAGGTGTTTCCAGTGTTTTTGGCTGACTTGACGTCTCCTCAGGTTGAAGGTGAGCCAGAGCTTAGATCACAATGTTTTAGGTCACACATTTGTTCCACCAATCAGGTGATAAAGGTGTCATTTGTCCTGCTGGGTGTCACAGAGCTAACAGGAGCCTCAGTCTAAACACATCCACACCGTCCCGGGACCAGGTCCTGGTCCAGCCAGCCAGGTTAAATGCTAACATGCTTTTAACCCTTGTGTTGTCCTCCCGGGTTAAAAAACAGACAAAAAGATTGACATTTTGTGGCCGGGTTGGTTCAGCGGTAGAGCTGGCGCACACGTACATCGAGGTTTATGCGTTGACACAGAGGTCAAGGGTTTGAATCCGACCCGTGATGATTTCCTTCATGTCTTCCCATTTCTCCCCTAACTGTCCTATCAAAGAATAAATGTAGAAAAAAGACCCAATTTCCGACATTTCCGTCCCTTTTTAACTTTTTTCACTACCACCACTTTACTAGTTTTACACTAGTTTTGCAATTCATGGTCAATAACCCTCCTTTACATAGAATTATACCTAATATTTGAGTTAAAAAAGCAGAAATGATTAATCATTCTGACTAATAGTTAAGATCAGAGGAATGAAAGTGATCACACACACACACACACACACACACACACACACACTAACGCATACACTCAATAACACACACACACACACACATAATTCACTTGCATGTTTATTCCAGCTGTTACGACCGTAGCAGCATTACAATCATTTCATATTTGCATCATCATCATTTCAAGCATTCCCGTTACGGAGATGACACAAAACAAATAAAATCATCCGACCTCCATCTTTAAATCAGTTTAAATCAGTTTAAATCAGTTTAAATCAGTTGTGCGTAATCAGCGTTAAAATTACATCATGAAAATCAGCTGTTCGTCTCGTTTAAAACGTGAGAAACACGACACGTTAAAAGTACTTAGACCGTTTGGGAATTATGATTCAACACAAAGAAATGGTGTGTGTGTGTGTGTGTGTGTGTGTGTGTGTATGTGTGTGTGTGTGTGGGGGGGGGGGGGGGGGGCAGTGCTATCTGCAGGAATAACACAACTAATGTTCGCTAATAAATAAGTTATATTCAATTTGAAAATGTGTTATTATTAATATATAGCTAGGTATATTAACCCTTGTGTCGTCTTCCCGTCGTCCGTTATTTTAACATTTTTGTCATTTTCCCGATGGTTTTCTGTGCTTTTTCTTTTACTTTCTTGTTTTTTCACGACTTTGTCATGTTTTTCAATGTTCTTTCATCATAGTTTTTTACAAATGCTATTAAATGGAATATAAACACCCAAATTCAATGAAAGTAGTGGACTGATTATTGATTTTACTGAACTATCCACCTTATTTTCTCCACTACTAAACACAGATTTCTGATATATAAATATTTGGACAATGGATAAAATTCGACCCGAGGACAACAGGAAGGTTAAATACAATCAGTTTATGTACGTTTAATAAAATTAGGTCGCTGTATTGTTTTACCAAACGACTCCGGGTGGAAACTACGGGCGTGACGGGTCATAACAACCAGCCAAACGGCATCATAATTACAGGTGAAAGGAAAGTTCATGTCTTTGGTATGTTGAGCGTTAACCTACGGTACAATAATCTGTTGCTCAAGGGTTGGTGGAGACAACTTATGCAAAAGGAACGAAGAAGTAAAAAAATAAAAATAATAATAACCTCCATCATTAAAAACTAATAAATCTGCATCCGTATATGAAGGAATGTCTTGAGGTTGGAGAGAGCTGTACGCACACAGGAAAACATGGGAAACTGCGACAGGATGAGAGGAAATAAAAAAATAATAAATAGAGTGGCCGGTTTATCAGCTGTTCCCATGGTAACAGAGTGCTTCTCAGTTTCAAAATAAAAGTCATGGTTGGATCACAGACAATCTGCACTTTAGGTTTCGCTAATCATATACTCTAAAAATGTTTTATATCCATGTATGTATGTTTTATATGTATATATGTAGGTTTTATATGCATGTATGTATTATATTTATGTATGTATGTTTTATATATATGTATGTATGTATTAAATGTATGTATGTTTTATATGCATGTATGTTTGTTTGATATGTATTGTTTGTATGTATTATATGTATGTATGTATGTTTTATATGCCTGTATGTATGTATTACATGTATTATATGTATGTATTATATGTATGTATTATATGTATGTATGTATGTTTTATATGCCTGTATGTATGTATTACATGTATTATATGTATGTATGTATGTATGTATGTATGTATGTTTTATATTTATGCATGTATGTATGTATGTATGTATCATATGTATGTATGTATCATATGTATGTATGTATCATATGTATGTATGTATCATATGTATGTATGTATGTATGTATATGTGTATCATATGTATGTATTATATGTATCATATGTATGTATGTATGTATTATATGTATCATATGTATGTATGTATGTATTATATGTATTATATGTATGTATTACATGTATTATATGTATGTATCATATGTATGTAAGTATTATATGTATGTATGTATTATATGTATGTATGTATTATATGTATGTATGTATTATATGTATGTATGTATGTATTATATGTATGTATGTATCATATGTATGTATGTATCATATGTATGCATGTATGCATGTATGTATTATATGTATCATATGTATGTATGTATGTATGTATGTATGTAAAACGTATAGATTAAGAATCACTATGTAGTGAAGGATGAGAAACGGCTCCTTCCTGAGTAAATAGTCTTATTTGAGCCACCTTATGGACCTGCATAAGGTCGTTTCTCAGAAATTGTGACTTTCAAAATATATTCATGTTTTTTGAATACACATAAACAAGCTGCCTTTCTTTCTGTAACATGTGACAGGGCCAATTACTTAAAGCCTATTACTGTGCGTGATTCAGGAGCATCGTTGGCTTTAATACGACCGATAACTGGACCGTTACGCTTTAATCACCTCGATACTGAGAGGAACAAGCTCTTGCAATCGGCACTGAAAGCAACACAATATTTTAAAATAAAAGATATAATAAAAATAGACTTTCTGCAGACTGGCACTTGACAATTTGACACAGAGATAAAACTTGAAACAGCATTTAGTTCAGAGAGGTCAGATATGACCAGTTATGATGTGAAGAGCGACTAGAAGATTTTATCTTCAGCAGGGAATGCCCGAGAAGAATTAAACATGGAAATAAGGATTGTCTCTCAAAGACCAGAGGGCAGTAAAATTGCCTATATATTAGAGCTTGACCTATATGTTGGGCGGGACGATTTTATCTTATTAGGCATTTCCCGATCTATCGGTATAAGCATTTAGAATGGCCGATTAAAAAAAAAAATTATAAAAATGAACATTTAAAAAATAAAAACGGACTGTCAGCCATGTTCTGAGTGATGGCGTTGCATAGTCTGTCCACTAGAGGACGCTCTTCAACGTCCCTGTTAGTGATGGTGTTACATAGTCTGTCCACCAGAGGACGCTCTACAACGTCCCTGTTAGTGATGGCGTTGCATAGTCTGTCCACCAGAGGACGCTCTGCAACGTCCCTGTTAGTGATGGCGTTGCATAGTCTGTCCACCAGAGGACGCTCTACAACGTCCCCGTTAGTGATGGCGTTGGATCGTCTGTCCACTAGAGGACACTCAACAACGTTCCTCTTGGTAACACTGATTATTATTTTTTATTAAGTTCCATATGTTAAGTTTGTATTTTTGTACATTTTATTTATCACAACTTTATTGTATTTTCACGTTCCTCTCTTCGAATGTGACTATAAAACAAATTATCATATTTTAGTGAAAACTCTTAAATAACTTCAAATAACTAATGTTAGGGAAATTTGTTGGTTTTGTCACACGTTTTGGGAGTTTAAAAAAAGTATATATATCGGCTGATATATCGGCATATCGGATTATAACCCTCATGTTGTCCTCCGGTCAGTTTGACCCGTTTTCAATTAATTATTTTCTCACAAAAAAATGGGCCGGTCGAAATAAGCGCTAAAAATGTCAACATTAAAATTAATCAAAATACACCAAAAACATTGAAAAAGTGCTGAATGTGTGAAAAAAAGCCATAATAATGTTGAAAAAACATCACCAAAACCTTAATTTTTTTTTTACCCATGGTTGACGGGAAGACGACACAAGGGTTAGATAACCTAATAGTCGTATCGGTATCAACATTAAAAATTCTTTATCGGTCAGGCTCTAATATATATATATATATATATATATATATATATATATATATATATATATATATATATATATATATATATATATATATCACAGTCTTGAAAGGAAGATCCTGCACCCTGCTCTTGCTGAAGCCTCAACTTTACTCAAGAAACGAGCGTTTCGGCCCCTCTGGACGTTTGAAATACTCTCGACGGAGGGCCAGAGGAACGCAAACGTTAGCTCTTTCAATAAATGGTGATGCTGTAGCAAGAGGAGAGTGCTGGATCATGCTCACACAAACCAAAGGGCAAACGGGAGAAGAAACCAAAAAGCTAAAAGCAGCATTAAATATTTACGAGGTACTTGGAAAGCTGAAGTGTTGCGTTCGCCGCGGAGCCAAAAGAGGAATTGGTTATAATGTGAGGTTTTTCATAAATATACACAATGAAATAAAAACAAAGGCCATTGTGTTTCTTCCACATCCGTAAAATACAAGCTCCGGAAGCTAACAAAATAAATAAAAAATATCCTATATTTAGAGCGCTAAGCATCGTTCATGCCAACTTCATCATAGGCTCTCCACGTGTAGAAGAGGGAGTTGTGTTTGTGGAGCGGAGGAGGAAGCAGACAACAACTCTCTGTCCTTTTAAAGATTAGTCATCTCTGTTGTTGCATATCCTGGTTGTGCAACATTACTTACCGTGATTACCCACACAGATTTCGGTAAATGAACAATAAGGAGTCACTCCTTTACAAAGACGACTTCCCTGTGAGACAATAACTAAAAAAAACAGAGTCAGGTTTGAGTCTTCCTCCGTCAGTTCCAGTCAAAAGGTGTAGTTAGTTTTCCCCAAACACCCTTTCCATTTACATCCGTCTGGCCTCCTGTTGCAGCTGCTGCTGCTTGGTGAGGAAGTACTTGAAGAACTCGTACACCGACCACGCGATGGCGGTGGAGGGCATCTGGTATATCACGCGGGCTTGGGCCCCTTTGAAGAAAGCCGGCAAACCGCCGAGCCGGTACACGGTCCTGAAGGCGTTGGCCATGCCCGACAAGTGTCCGCTGATGTTCACCGAGTTGAGCGCCACGTTCTCCTGCGTGTTGAGCAGAGTCTTGCAGACGTCGAGCGGCGTGGTTATTGCTGCGGAAATGGCCCCCGCCGCCGCCCCCGACACGATGTGGCTGCCGGGGTAGTAGTGTCTGTGCGGGTTCAGCTGCTCCTGCATCAGCTCGTAGGTGATGAAGTGAACGGCCTGGAAGGGGACGTTCATGGTCAGCTGCGTGCTGTAGCTGCGGTAGAAGGCTCCGATTCCCTCGGTGCGCGTCACCGTCTGGAGGCAGTCCCAAAGCCCTCGATACGGCGAGTTGTACATTTGCATCCTCTGCTTCACCACTGAGCCAGGGAAGGACACAAGTAATCCATGTTAGCATGTTTTACCACAAGTGGCCATGTTGGCATGTTTTACCACAAGTGGCCATGTTAGCATGTTTTACCACAAGTAGCCATGTTAGCATGTTTTACCACAAGTAGCCATGTTAGCATGTTTTACCA
>NC_048411.1:29609056-29610880 GCF_013103735.1 Etheostoma cragini | reverse complement strand
ATATAGGCCTACATATAATATCTATACTGTTTGTTTCTTATCCCGTCATACATGTTGTCCTTTCATATCTTCTATCCGTTCCTCTTGTTCTTTGAATATACTATTTATCCTGTTTATGATTTTTTTCTTCTTCTTTTAATTGCCAAACCGAGTCATTTTAAACTGAATTTCTCAGATAAAACCAGCTGAAGCTGTGCAGCCTGTTTATCTCCCCGTGATCGGGTCAGGGCTCTTTAAAGGAATCACTTCTCATTCTTCAGCCCTCATTTACAATCTCACCCTCATCTCTCTCGTCTTATCTTCTCCTGTACTTGTACTGTTATGTACTTGTACTGTGTTATCAGAGTTTAACTCCACACGAGCTCCAGTAGGAAACGCTATAACTTCCTTATAGCGTTTATAGAGTATCATAGCGTTACTCTTTTACACCCAACTGCTTCACAGAGCTCATTCTTACAGACATAGTTTAATACATTTAATACATAGTGTATTATCTTTTAACAATAAGCCACAGTTCAACGTGTACTTGTCTGTAATATTGTAACTAAAGATTATTTTTATTACCTATTAATTTGATTGTTTTCTGGTTGTCGATTCATTTAAAGGTGCAGGAAGTTATTCTGCACACAGATTGTTGATATTTGAACTCCACTGCCTACAAAACTTGCCCTTTCCAGATTTTTTGGTGCTTTTTTCATTCTTTTTGTCATTCTTTTCTAAATTAATTGTCACTTTTCACATCTTTTGGCCCTTTTTTACAACCTGAGCTGGTTTAATAACAGGTTTTTACACTTACTCTTGGAATTCATGGTTAGCAAACCTCATTTATATCAAATTATGCACAAGTTAATTTAGTTAAAAAGGCAGAAATTACGAATTATTTTGACTAACAGTTAAGATCAGAGGATGTTGAGTGGATCTCAGATGGGTATATGATAAGTTTAGTCCAGATACTGTTTGGAAACCATTAAAAAAGAAAGAATTCAAATTCTATAAGATTAAATAAAACACACGCCCTGTTAACTTACATTTAAGCTTGTTTCTCTGCTGCCGACTGCAGCAATCTCACTTAATCACAGTGCTTTGAAGTCAAGTCACATGTCTCAACATTAATTTAATAATTAATAGATCAACAACAACGCTTCAGCTGATATTGAATATTTCACTGTAAAAACCCACATCCTGTTCATCAGCACGAGATTATTATAATTTTTTACTTTTTTCTTTTTTTCTCTTAAAGCATTCAGAATTACAGATTGTGTATATGAATAAACAAAATCACTTCCTGGTACACGTCGGCTTACTGTAACACACCAAATCAATTAACAACAAAACAACAAAGAATCAACTCTGATAGGAACAAAGAGCCTAAATAGCACGGATGCTACACTCAGGTTTATGATAATTAATTAAAGCTTGATTCAATATTGCATCTCATTCTCATGAATGTGTTCGTATGATATCAAAAACATATGCACGTCTGAGATGTCCAACTATCGAGGGAGGTCCTGGAACATGTCTGCAAGTGGTTTTAAAAAAAGCAACAAAAACATCAGAAAAATAACAGTAAAAAAAACTCAAAGAAAGAGAGAAAAATGTCAGAAGACACCAAAAAGCTTGAAAAGGGCCACAAAAAAAGTAAAAAAAAAAAAATATGTACACATAAACTTGAAAAGGCAACAAAAATGTGGAAAAACTTTCAAAAAAAGACTTTAAAAATAAGACAACAAAAAAAAAAGCATCAAAAACGTTGAAAAGGAACAAAAAAATTAAAAACATATATAAAAAACCCAGTTTCTATTATTGGGGGTTGCCCCCCCCCCC
>NC_048411.1:29607840-29608795 GCF_013103735.1 Etheostoma cragini | reverse complement strand
CCCCCCCCCCCCCCCCCCAATGCAGTACTTTACGTTACTTTTCATAACTTCATGTAATGATAGCTCAGGAGAGATCATTTCCCGGTCACCATAGCGCCGTGGGCCCCCAGGGGCCCCTGTAGTCCCACAGGAAGGGTCTGTACTGGTAGGCTTTGCAGAAGGACGAGATCAGGGACGATCGGAGCAGCTCGTCCCCCAGTCCCTCTGCTTTGCACACGTCCCTGCAGAACCGGGACGTTTGCTGCTTCCGTTTGGTCTTGTACCTGCGGTTCTGGAACCAGATCTTCACCTGCGTCTCGGTTAGTCTTAAGGTGCCGGCCAGGTGAGCCCTCTCCGGGGCCGACAGGTACTTCTGGTGGTTGAACTTCTTCTCCAGTTCCAGCACCTGCAGGTGTGTGAACGCAGCTCTGGAGCGCTTCTGCTTCCCCGCAGAGGACGAGAAGCAGCCGGACTCCGAGGAGGAGTCGGAGCGGGACGGGTCCTGATCCAGGGACGGGCCCAGACCCAGGGACGGGTCCAGACCCAGGGACGGGTCCAGACCCAGGGACGGGTTCAGACCCAGGGACGGGCCCAGACCCAGGGATGGGTCCAGAACCAGGGACGGGCCCAGACCTAGGGACGGGTCCAGATCCAGGGACGGGTCCAGACCCAGGGACGGGTCCTGATCCAGGGACGGGTCCAGACCCAGGGATGGGTCCAGATCCAGGGACGGGTCCAGACCCAGGGACGGGTCCAGACCCAGGGACGGGTCCAGACTCTGGGACGGATCCAGACTCAGACACGCTGCGAAGCACAAACGGGATCAAGTTAGTAGACAGAAAAACTTAAGAAACTGCAATACAAAGTACACTGGGATGTACTCTAAAGTATACTGACCTACTGCAATATAAAGTACACTGGGATGTACTCTAAAGTATACTGACATACTGCAATATAAAGTACACTGGGATGCACT
>NC_048411.1:29606640-29607740 GCF_013103735.1 Etheostoma cragini | reverse complement strand
GGGATGTACTCTAAAGTATACTGACATAGTGCAATACAAAGTACACTGGGATGTACTCTAAAGTATACTGACATACTGAAATATAAAGTACATTGGGATGTACTCTAAAGTATACTGACATACTGCAATATAAAGTACACTGGGATGTACTCTAAAGTATACTGACATACTGAAATATAAAGTACACTGGGATGTCTTAATGATGTTTTTTAAGCTTTTTTGACACTTTCACCTCTTTGTATTTGCAATTTTAAAATATACATAATCACAATGTCCCCTAATTTTTGTGTGTACTCATTAATTTTCTTTTATTTGTAGTTCCATTTTTCTTTGATTTATTTATTTATTAATTCTTGAATACATTTGTTATGGTTCAAATATTTCTTTCATTCATCTATTTTATTTATTCCTCTTTCTACTTCCATCTTTCTTATTAGACCTACACTTTTCACGTTAATTCCATTCTGTGGATGAAGGATTAATAAGCACTGGCAATGGTCTGTTCTTTGCATCTTGCATTATTTACTTTTTTACTATTTTACGTATTTCTCTTTAGAGATTCCCATTAGTTTGATTGACACCTGTAATTGAAACATGTATTCCATAGCAACGGCAACTCACCTGTCTGATTTATTTCTCTTTACATTTCCCCTTTATATATTAACTCACATGGCCGCAGCTTTCCTGAGACCTCTAATTTCCGTATGGGTCCATATTTAGTAAATGAAAATATTTGTCCGTCCCCCCGCTGTAGAAACAGCTGATCTTACCCGTCTGATCCCTGGACGCCGTCCCCTGACGGCAGCGTTGCTCTGACGACTTCTGGGCTCCTTCCTCCCACTGGGTGCGTCTTTCCCTCTTGTGTGAACACCGTTTGTCGTTAGAACCTGTGCTGTCCTCCGGGGACAAGATGTCCTCTATGAGGAAGGAGGTCAGAGGTTTGACCGGGCCGGACATTTCCGTCCAGTTGTCCTCAAACCGGAGACAAACCTCTCAGAGGCTGCAGCAGCAGAGTGTCCTCACACACTCACACGGGCTGAGTTTATACCAGAGCCGGGACAGGACAGGGGTGGGACGGGGCAGGGGGCAGGACTGGGGCG
>NC_048411.1:29599041-29606540 GCF_013103735.1 Etheostoma cragini | reverse complement strand
GGACGGGACAGGGGGCAGGACGTGGGCAGGACGTGGGCGGGACAGGACAGGACAGGACGTGGGCGGGACAGGACAGGACAGGGACACTCTGCACCCGTGAGTTTAAGAGAAGGTTGAGCCCACTTGTGCTTCAGTGGAGGAAGAACTATACATTTACTATTTGCTATACATTTACTACTATCAACTATACTATACTATACTACTATCAACTATACATTTTAACTATACATCCAGTTTTATTATCATGTGTGCAGTAAGGAAACATGTTTCCATGTACTGTGAAATTCTTCCGTTGCTGTGCACAGAAAGCTCTGTAAATTATGTCGTCTTGACAACATTTGCAGAGTTTTTCTTCCGTATATGTGTCCAGACAGTAAAATCATTGGACTATGTTTTGGTTCATCTCTCTCACATTGAATGTCATTTTACACTAGTTAAGTATAGATGTATGTTGGGTCTTGTTCCCCCCCCCGGCTCATTGTACAGGCCGGTTCTCTGTGGCTGCAGGGACTCTGTAGGGGTTTGGTCTGGGGGGGTCAGGGTGGGTGGTCAGCCCTCCTGCAGCCCTAATGACTTGGACACATTGAGACCGGCTCCTGGGACAAACACAGACGCTGCTCGGTGGCCGTTTAGTTTGTTGTCTCTCCGTCCCTCAGCGGGACTTTCTCCCAGCAGTGTGCGTCCCTCTGGGAGGTCAGGCTTTATTTGGGAAATGCACCAATGTTGGGATGATAAACATGATCCTTAGCTTGGCCCCTGGCCCCCAGCCCCGGACCCCGGCCCAAGCCCCCGGACCCCGGACCCCGTCCCCAGCCCCCGGACCCCGTCCCCAGCCCCCGGCCCTCGGCCCCCAGCCCCGGACCCCGGCCCCCCGGCCCTCGGACCCCGGCCCCCCGGCCCTCGGACAACGCTTACCGTACGGAAGCAAATAAGAGGCATGAGTAGAAGTTTAACAGTCGCTGAATACTCTTAATACTCGCTCTGAATCCACTTTTTGGGATTTAAAATGTGAAATGTCTTGATTTGCAATTTAAAAAGCTGAATTTGATTATTTAAATCAAAAAAAGTAGATTCAGGTTGCTCAAATTTCAAAAATTCAAATTAAAAACCTGGACGACTTAGGCCTACCAGACACTAGAAGCCTTTGAAAAGACTAAAGTCTGACACCATGTCACATCTATCGTTAAAGACTGGGGATCAGGGTCCCCTGGAGATAATAATAACATCAAACATGTTGGATTTTGTCCAGACAGGAATAATACGGACTGGGACGGAGTCTTATGAGAGAAAAAGGAGACAAAAACCCGAAAACGTGGGCGCGAGGGACCCAGAGGGAGCCCAAAAACATTGAAAAAGCACAAAAACTTTGAACAAATCCCAGAATTAATAATTATTATAGCTATTGTATTAGATTAATGTAAAGTTGAGTACAGCTGCAAAGATTGAATGTCAACTTTTAAATGAATCACCAACTATTTTAATAATCGATTAGTCAGTTTGAGTCATTTTTGCTAAGACAACAGTCAAAATTCTCTGTTTCCAGCGTGTTAAATGTGAATATCTTCTAGTTTCTTCTCTCCTCTGGGACAGTAAGCTGAATATCTTTGAGTTGTGGACAAAACAAGACATTTGAGGACGTCATCTTGGGCTTTTTGGGTGAACACCATCTACATTTTTCTCCATTTGATGACATTTTAGAGACCAAACAACTGATCAACAGATTAATTGACTCCTAAAGTTGAGCCGTCCCGAGTCGTGGATCATCATTTATAAAATAAAATCCTCCTGTTTTAAATCTGGCTCCTCTTCAGCGTTAGCCGCTGTGTTGTCAACACGGCGTTGAGATCTCCAGAGGGATACGAGTCACCTTGAATTCTTCGTCTGCAACCGTCTGTTGAACTGTAATCCTCTGTCTGTGAGCACAGTTTATCTTCCATTTGTAAACTGTCACGCGTCATTTCCTTTGAATCCAACGAGGCCGAATGTGCAGTAAAATGTGACGTAGTGTTTCATAGACAATGTGGGATAAAATGTTAAAAGACAGCTTCCAGCTTCCAAATCTGAGCACCTTTCTGCTTTAGTGTGTCTCATGTTTTAACCCTCTGAGGTCGGAGGGCATTTCTAGATTTTTAAATTCTCCTTTAAAAAAAAAAAGCAACAAAAAAAGCAACCAAAAAAATGCTAAATGGCAACAAAAAAGTTGACAAAAAAAGCAAACAAAGGAACAAAAACTTCAGAAAAAGTCCAGTGTGGATGATGTGTTTAAAAGACAGAAATCATCTCGTAAGTGATGTCAATGATAGGGGGGGGGGGCAGTAGCTCAGTCCGTAGGGAGTTGGGTTGGGAACCGGAGTGTTGCTGGATCAAGTCCCTGTATGTCAAAGTGCTCTTGAGCAAGGCATCAAACCCCCAAGGCAGCCCCCCCCCCCCCCCCCCCCCCCCGACAATCCGACATCCCTCCATTAGTACAGGAGTGTGTGTAGTTCCTGTGTGTAAATACAACAGAGTGAAAACAATGTGATTTCCCCTTGTGGGATTAATCAAACATACGTTATCATTATCAGAGGTGACATTTACAATGCTCCGTTTTGGTTTAAAAACCAAATATATTCGGTTAGGTTTGCACCTTGCACCTCCACAGCGCTGCGGAGGAAGGTCTGGCTAGTCCACACTGCATCCTGGGAGGTTTTGGTGGAACATGTGTGCGTTCAGAAGTTGTTTTAGTTGTCAACAGAAATCTCCGATCGGACAGATAGTCCAAGAATACGTCATTGTTGTAATTCTACATAAATTAAACAATTAAATGTGTGTGATTGAATAGAGAAGTTTAAAAGCACTGTGCTTTACATTGCTGTAAGTACTCTGATTACTTCAATTGAATTTTATTGATTGGATCAAATCATAACAAAAGTTATCTCGAGACACTTTACAGATAGAGCAGGTCTAGACCGCTCTATAATTTAAAGACAGAGCAGGTCTAGACCGCTCTAGAAGTGGCTACAGAAAAGTGATTACAAATGGTAGTCGTAATTACTTTTTTAGCTGCACAAAATGTATGTTTTGTAGTCTTTACGGTTTGGTATTTTGCAGCACTTTCAAAATAAAAGGAGAATAAGCATGAACGTGAAAACTCAAAAACAAAGGGAGCACGGGCCACACTTGGCCCTCGGGCCTCAAGTTGTGCAACCTTGGCATAGACCCCTGTTTCCCAAACTTAGGGTCGGGACCCAAAATGGATCGCAGACCCGTTTTATTGGGTCGCCAATTAGCAGAGTAAAATGCATCTCAATGTTATGTGAATGGTTCTTTTTTCCCCTCTGGTCTGTTCAGCTCAGATGCTGTGTGTGTGTATGTGTGTGTGTGTGTGTGTGTGTGTGTGTGTGTGTGTGTGTGTGTGTGTGTGTGTGTGTGTGTGTGTGTCGGGGGGTTCTCTCTCTCTCTCCTCTTATCCTAGCAGGGGACAAGAAAATGAGTTGAGAAAGGGGTGAGACACAGAAAAGAGAATAGAGACCTTTTCTGTTCTTGTTTACTTTTATAATGGAATAAATACACTTCACATACATTTAAATTCATGGTTTGTTCCGTCTTTTGTCCAAAGTTTAAACATGTAGATTTAAGTATTTTTGTAAATTTGCAAATTTCTCTTTTGGGTCTTGAGCTGAAAAGGTTTGGGAACCACTGGTCTAGACAACGCCAGCAGTGAGACGACCATGCTGTCATCCTCTGACACAATCCACATGATTGCTCTCACCTGAAAACAATGGCGTGTCCTTCTCTCCCTGCAGATATGTGTCTGCATAGCTGAGCATCAGATGGGACTCGGGCGTCGAACCCCCGACCTCTCAGCCCAGGAAGACATCCGTCTCCTGCAGCACAAACTATGTGGTGGCCATGTTTTCTTTTGGGCTGCTGGAAGTTGTTTTTGGGCCATCAATCTTCTGTTGCGTCCCCGCCGTTGTCTTTGTCTGAGATGGCGAGAAGACAGACGTGTCTCGGTGTTATCTGCTCAGCATCAGCGTTGCAGGAGACGCCTGGTTTGTTGTTGTGGTTGTTGCGTTCTTCACGTTCTTCACTGCATATTACAGGGCGTAACAAACGGGTCATGTGATCGAACCGATCCCCCTGTATCACAACAAAAGGAAACCTTCTTTCTAAATCTTCTTCTTAGTAAGTTAACAACTGAAAATATATCAGAGAATACAAAACAAACCCCATCATCTCGATCCTACGTGTATTTATAGGAGCTGTTTATAGGATTTAACCGGTAGGTTGGTGGAAAATGACATAAAATGTGTACAACATGTGTGTATATGTGTGTATGTATATGTGCGTATTTGTGTATGTATGTGTGTGCATGTGTGATTATGTGCGTAAGTGTGTATGTATGTGAGTATGTGTACTGTATATGGGTGTGTATGTGTGTACATGTGTATGTATGTGTATATGTGTGTGGCTGTATATGTGTATATATGTGAGTGTGTGTGTATATATGTGTATGTGTGTTTGTACATGTGTGCAGTATATGTGTATGTGTGTGTATGCATGTGTGTATATGTGTATATATGTGAGTATTTGTGTGTGTGTCTATATGTGTGTGCATATGTGTATGTGTGTAAATGTATATATTTGTATATGTGTACATATGTGTGTGTGTATAAGTGTGTACATGTGCGTGTATGTTTATATACAGTATGTGTATGCGTGTATGTGTGTATGTGTACGTGTAAGTGTGTACATTTGTATATATGTGTATATATTTGTATGTATGTGTGTATATGTGTGTACATGTGTGTAAATGTTTACATATGGTACATGTGTACGCGTATGTGTATGCATGTACCATATGTGTATATACAGTATATGAATGCGTGTGTATATATATGTGTGTATATGTGCGTGTTATGTATATATGCATCCATGTGTATGTATATACAGTATAAACAAGTGAAGAATTTGATTATTTGTATACAAGTACAAAAGTAGAAAAAGGGAGTAGGACCAGAAGGTTTTTTTACTTCTTCCTACTTCTTTTTTGAACATTTGAACCCTTTCATAAATTTTACATTTTTTTAAATTTTACAATCATTTTGAAAGATATCTTTGCTGAGGATTTAGTTTTTGTTTGTTTGTCTAGCTTTTGCTGAAATGTTCTGCACATGTTTAGTTTATCTTTTCATTTCATACATGTTGAACATGAGTTGAACTAGATGTGACACGTTAGATGTCGGAGTCTTCCACTAGAGGAACTTTAAAGCCAAACATCGAGTCCTCAGAGTATGAAAGAAAAACCACACAATGAGCTGCTTTTGCTGAAGGATTAGTGTGAAGAGAGTCTGATTGTGCACCGTCAGTTATCTCATACCGACGTTATTTAGCGGTTAAATTACAGCAGATCTTAGTCTGTGAATCATCTCCGATCATAAACTCCAGATTATCTGTTACACAAAGCCGGAGACAGGTCTGACGTCAGCCATTCACTGACTTCTCCTCCATTTAATCTGACCCTCATCCCATTCATCACGGTGTAATCAAGCATCTTTATTTAGCTGTAATTCATCTCTCTCTGTGTCTCTCTGTCTTTCTCTCTCTCTCTGTCCCCCCCCTCTCTCTCTCTCTCTCTCTAAAACACACATACATACACACACACACACACACACACACACACACACACACACACACACACACCCACACACACACTGCTCAATGAAGATTTCCCCCCAGAAAACCTTTGCTTATTTGTGTATCAAATATGTAATTAATTTTTTTTTTTTTTACACTAAGCCAATAAAATAGATCACATTAAATCACATTTCCGGTCTCAAAGATGCACATGCGGATTACACACGCATGCACACAAACACACATACACACACACACACACACACACACACACACACACACACACACACACACACACACACACACACACACACACGCATGAGACGCAATTATACAGCCAAAGATATTAGAGTTTCTTGGAATAAAAGCATGGAAGTCGGGTTTGAAACCCGGGCTTTGAGGCTCTGAACCCACACAGATGTCAGCAGTTAACCTGGCTGGCTGGACCAGGACCTGGTCCCGGGACGGTGTGGGTGTGTTTAGACTGAGGCTCCTGTTAGCTCTGTGACACCCAACAGGACAAATTACACCTTTATCACCTCATTGGTGGAACAAATGTGTGACCTAAAACATTGTGATCTAAGCTCTGGCTCACCTTCAACCTGAGGAGACGTCAAGTCAGACAAAAATACTGGAAACACCTGGATCAGGTCTTACAGGGAGGATCCTGCAGGTGGTCTACAGCTCCAGTAGAGGGAGGAAGAGTATCATAAAGGTACACACAGACACAAACACACACACACACACACACACACACACACACACACACACACACACAATATCCTCCAGTAGAGGGAGGTAGAGTATCATAAAGGTTGTCTTTACACACACACACACACACACACACACACACACACACAGACAGTACAGCTAAAATGTGGGTTTAGTTTTAAATAAAGGCACAAAAACTGTCATGATCCTAAGTTTTGTTAAGTCTGTATACTGTTTTATTTTGAAGGTTCGCTCCACTTCCTGTCCAGGTTTGTGTCACCCGTCTCTCGCCACCACCCTCATTGCCTTGTGTACTTAGTCCGTGTGCTCCCTTTGTCTATTGTCACATTGTTTTTTGAGTTTGTAGATTTCCCGCTGTGCCACCTGCTGCCTGCTCTCTAATTTAAATCCAGTCTGCATTTTGGGCCCGAAATTATTATTATTAATATTTTCTAGTTGGGACACAAACAACACTCCTGAATAAACACATGCACCCAAAGTGATATGCAAAACCCACAGTTCACAGGCGTGTGTGTGTGTGTGTGTGTGTGTGTGTGTGTAAAAGAGCGAGAGAAAGAAAAAGATAATGGAGACGGAGGGAGTACTTTCTACGCACAAACAACATTGTTTTACTCTTATTTTGTTGAAATATTGTCTATTTTAAGAACTCCTCTCTACAGATTGTAGATTGTTTTTAAGGAGAAATGCTTAAGGACCCCCCTATGGAGCTAGAACAGTGACAGTAACCTGGGGTATTGAAAATAAAATTTGGCATTGAAACAACAAATATTGGCATTGAAAACTGTTGAACTGAAGTATAAAACACAGACATCTAAAAGTAATAATCTCATAATCCTATGATATTATTTCACTTTGACATTTGTTTGCATCATGATGGGTTTTTCAATTTCAATGTAAATTTTTTCTTGATGTCCGTGTCTTTTCAGTGACAGGTTTTTTCTTTTACGCTGTCAAGATTTTTACAATGTCACTGTTTTCAGTTTCAACTTTCTGTCACTGTTTTGGCATAGGGAGGCGGGGCCTGAGGGGAGGGATAAAGGGGGCGTGGCTTACGGGTAATTTACAGAGGTTACTGGCAAGAGACCACACCTCCCAGAGTTGTTAAAACCGCATATCTGCAATGTCTTCCACACGTTCACCTGGAGCCT
>NC_048411.1:29597607-29598941 GCF_013103735.1 Etheostoma cragini | reverse complement strand
TGCCAATATTTGTTGTTTCAATGCCAAATTTTATTTTCAATACCACAGGTTACTGTCACTGTTCTAGCTCCATACCCCCCCAGCAGACTTTTGCTTATTTGTAAATAAAAAAACATTTGTGCTTAAAATGTAATTAATTTTGGGTTTGTTTCTTGCACAAATCTGATGTAATCAATCATTTTCAGTCACAAATGTGGACACACACCTTCTATACGCTTTATTTGATTCCACATTACAAGTCAAATTTCATTAGGATTCAAATTTCCTGAATAATCGCCACCACAGCTGTCTAGAGGCCTTCATTTATGTTGTGTGTGATATTATTGTATTCGTGGATCATCAAAAAATAGGGGTATAGACATCATCCTTTATGCAGTTGAATGTTTTGTTCAGGAGATGTCATGCAAATACACATAATTTGGCTATGGCGGAAAATGAAATGGCCGTCGCGGCTCACATTAAGTTTTTTGGGGGATGGCTGACGTAGTTTTTTGAAAGAGCACTACCCACTGAGTAAGTGTACCAATTTTGGTGTTTGTATCCACATGTGAACAAACCAACAATTATCCTAAAAAATGTCACTTGTCTGCTCCACTAGAATGATCCAACAGGTTAAAACAGATTAGCACATTATTATGAATTATACATTTCTAAGGGTACAGGAAACATCGCCTTTTTTCAAATGAGCATGCTTTCTATGGTTGCTGAGATGGAACAGTACTTGTACGGTACCTGTTTTAGATAGCCCCCCCCCCCACTGGTCCAGCCCATGTGCAGGACCTAGACCAGCAAACAGCAGCTAAATGAGCTTGCATTCGTACCCAAGGTTCTCAATGCTGAATAACAACGGCCCAATCCCAAAGTGAGCCCTGAGGAGTAAAGACTTAGACTCCGTTGATCTCAGGAGCTAAGTGTTTAAGTGAGTGAGGCCACATGGGCTCAGATAGGTAGAAACGGGATTGGGAGGGCACTTCACCAGATCACATGTTAACATGCCGACATTTAATAACAAAGATATTGCCAACGCTCGCCGGTTTGGGTGTTTTCACCTTAAGTGTGTTGCTCTCCACACGCCCGAGCCCCAGGAGACGTGGCTGATTCCACATTTATTGGATTAACTCTTGGTCTACAAGCTGGACAGCCGGTCCGCTCCGGGGGCGTGTGGCGTGCTGTTGTTTGATTTCCCTTTGGTCTCCGCGGTAAACGTCCCAACGCTTTGAACTGTGGGTAATTCCCTTTGGTGAAGTCGATGCAGACTTACAGACCGAGTCCGGTCTTGGACTCGAGTTCGGACTCAAGACCATTTTTCTGTGGTCTCGGACTTGTCTCCTACT
>NC_048411.1:29587012-29592507 GCF_013103735.1 Etheostoma cragini | reverse complement strand
CTAGCGTTAGACCCAGCGGGGGTGGGTTAGCGGACCGCTAGCGTTAGACCCAGCGGTGGGTTAGCGGACCGCTAGCATTAGACCCAGCGGTGGTGGGTTAGCGGACAGCTAATGTTAGACCCAGCGGTGGGTTAGCGGACCGCTAATGTTAGACCCAGCAGTGGTGGGTTAGCGGACCGCTACGTTAGACCCAGCGGTGGTGGGTTAGCGGACCGCTACGTTAGACCCAGCGGTGGGTTAGCGGATCGCTAACGTTAGACCCAGAGGTGGTGGGTTAGCGGATCGCTAACGTTAGACCCAGCGGTGGCGGGTTAGCGGACTGCTAACGTTAGACCCAGCGGTGGTGGGTTAGCACACAGTTAAGTTGAGTTATCAGAATCATCATTCATCTGATTTATTGGAAACTTCTACGTTACCATGGCAATGTTACACACAAAAATGGCTGCTGCTCGTACCATTCTGCTATGTTCATTTGAATGGAAATGGCCTTTTCTATCTGTTTTCTTTCTATGGAAATGACACAAAGTTGTTTTAAGACCCTAAAATATCAGGGCTCTCCAGTGAACATCCGGGCCTGGAGCCCCAGAAGCTAACCCCTGCTCGCTCCGCCCCTGCAGAGCCCAGTTTCCTGGTCCAATCACCAGCCTCGGACACCCTGTAGAGACACGTGGAAGTGCGCGTGGTTAAAGGCCTCCTCGCTGTTTCCACATGTTACATCAGCCAGCTGTGCGGCTGAGTGATAACCGCAGCCGTACAAGCCGCTGTTTCCGTACAATACAGAATTATAATGTCCCAGAGTCACGTTGTAGGGCGGCGGCGCTGCAGGCGAACCCGCCCCGCAGAGCCTGCTGTCCCGCACCACCACCGGCACCGGCACCGGCACCGCCACCCTCCTGGGTCCGGGAAACCCCGCCAGCTCCAGAGACTTGTCCTGCCGCTGCCGCTTGCATTTGTACCGCCTGTTCTGGAACCAGATCTTGACCTGCGTGGAGGTGAGCGTGAGGACGCGGGCCAGGTGCTCTCTCTCCGGGGCGGACAGGTAGCGCTGCTGCCGAAAGCGCCGCTCCAGCTCGGACACCTGGGACTGGGAGAAGAGGACCCGGGGCTTCCTGCGCGCCCGGCTGGGGGCTCCGCCGCTGGGGGGGCTTCTGTCACAGTCAGGGGAACTCTCCGGACTGCTTATTTCTGCACACGAGACAAGAAAACAGTCAGAGGCACTCAAAGTTACTGGAGGTTAAAACCAATTTGTAGGCCTATATATTTTAATATTTGTTCTTGTATTTTATCCCATTCATGTAGATATTGTATCCTAGTATTTCATTTATATTTAAAGCCTGTTCAGTGTGACTGATTTTGCTGCTGTAACACTATAATTTCCCATTTTATTGGAATCAATAAATATCTATCTATCTATCTATTTATCTATCTATCTAGGCCTATCTATCTATCTATCTATCTATCTATCTATCTATCTATCTATCTATCTATCTATCTATTTGGCTTCTAACAACTCAACACTTTCTCCATGAACGGGTTTGTTATAGGCGTAGCTTATAGGCTACTTTACGGTTAAAAAAACCCTGAATAATCAAAACTGGCCTGTGCAACCCCCCCCCCCCAAAAAAAAACTGTTGTAAAACATGACAAGTGGTTGGATTTCTCATTTCAATGTAATTGGCAAGCAAAGAAAAACCTTTCGTCTGTGCAATTAGTTGAGGCCCAACATTTCCTGATGATGATTTCTAAGGAGGTCGACCTTTCTGATAAAAGAGTAAAATCCTTATTTTAAACATAAAAACATCCATTAGATTGAGTTTGCTAAACCCACCAGACTCCATGTAAATAAACAGTAATTTAAGCATCGTCAAATACACTTCATTCAAAGTCAACAGAAACGATATAAAACTATGAAAAGCCATGTTGGGTTGTGTTTTCACTTTTCCAACCATCACAACTCTAGTTTTGGTTAAAATAAACACATTGTTTACCGATTGACACGTGAAAATATGTTGGCTGTATAGACGCTAAAAGTGTCACTTTTATGAATGGAGTTTGGTGGGTTTAGCGCTAGTGAAACTTGGTAAAACAGAAAGGAAAAGTCTGTTTAAAAAAAAAAAAACGCATTTCGGCTGCGGTCTGCCCTTTAAAACACTCCTGGACACGACTATTTCCTGAGTTGAAAGCCTAGTGTTTTTAATTTATTTCTACTTTTTCTTTTTATATTTAAATGTGCTTTTACAGCCAGGCCTTCAGCACCTTAGTGCTTTTATTTCATTGTTTTTTTGTACAGCACTTTGGGCAAATTAAGCTTAAAAGTGCTCTAAAAAAAGCTTTACTTCTTGTCAATACATCTATTTCAGATTTTAAATAACCTATAACTTTAACTTGATTCTGTTTAATAGCCTAAAAAAATACATTGAGGCAGTTTCAATTGAGGAATATTACTTTCTTTTAAAAATATATTTTATTACAAGTGACATGTTTCTGACAGTGTACACGACATTATTTCTGCAGTATATACTAGTGGGTGTATATTCATATTTATTTTTGCTTTCTCATTAATAAGTAAAACATTATTTATACTTATGTCAAAGAAAACCTTTTCTTCCTCTCCTGCACTGAAATTCTCTCTTTTTATTTATATGTTTAAATCTATTATATGTAGCGTACTTTATATCTTTGTGCAGATAAACTAATCTTAAACAGGTAGTGTGTGTTTTAATGTTTTATCCTGCATGCCAAAAACAGATGTCCTTGTGTGGGCGCGTGTCTCTCTAACATGGAAACCTGTGACCGGCCTGCTGCAATCACTCCGCGGCTATAGTGCTAAAGTGCGTTTTATGCGCTGTGTTGCTCATTTAAAAAAAGGGTTTTCAACAGGTAAGAAGTTCCGGGTTCGTCATTTTGAGGCAGAAACAACCTTTCAGGGACAATGAACGGCTGTCATCGCTCACTGGCCGAACACCTGCCGTCCTGTACATGCATCTGACACCTTTGATTACTTCACAAAATGAAGATTGTAGCACCCAAAACTTAGTTTAAAAAATAAAATGTTTTAACCAACCAACATCATGACGGCCCTGAGATGATGAGACCATTACACACACAACTGTTTGGATACTTTACACTTTCTACAATTGGAGGATTTTTCTCCATCGAGTACTTTTACTATTAATATTTTAAGTGGGCCTAAATATTCCTAATTATAGCCTAGTTAGGCCTACTTACATACTTTTACTAAAGGAACATTTTCACAGCAGAACTTTACTAGTAACAGAGCATGTTTACAGTGTGGTGTTAGTACTTTTACGTAAAGGATCGGACTACGTTTTCCACCGCTAACCCACTTATTATTATTATTATTATTATTATTATTGTGAGATGTGGTTTATTGCAATGGGACAGTTCATCTGAAGAAAGGGAAGAATGTAAGATGAGATTTATTTTGTGTCTATTTAGTTAAAAGATGATCGCCACATAATAAGAAGTCACATATTTCCATCAGTTAGCTTCTGTTCTAGATCTAACATGTTGTACCCTGCCGCTAATTCAGTGACAGGTTGGCGGAGGGATATGATGACATGCTGAAGTGTGTTTTGTTATGAGTCCGTTTTAGGGTTACTAAAATAAGTCACACATTTCCATCAATTGTAGCTTCATAGTGTATTCTGTTCTTTGAGTTAACAAGGGACTATCTAACATGTTGTACCCTGCCGCTAGTTCAGTAACAGGTTGGCGGAGGGATATGATGAGACGCTATAAGTTGTTCTAGGCTGGAAGAAGATTCATTAAAAAGTAAATGCTCTTCCGCCAACCACGCGCACAAAGTACTGGTATGTAATAACGACGAGTTAATAGTTAACGCTGTCAATCACTAGCGTTACATTACTATTATTATTATTATTATTATTATTATTATTATTATTATTATTATTATTATTATTATTATTATTGTTATTATTATTATTAGTATATATATATATATATATATGAACGTCTCACCCTGCTCCAGTGTCTCCTCTCGCGCCGCCCTGCTGTGCACCTCGAGCCTCTCCTGCGGGCCGGGCACGCGCGGCTCCGGCCGGACGGTCCGGGACGCACACGCGTGCACGTGCTGATAGTTCATCGGAACAACTTGGTCGGGCAGTAAAGGAAATCCATTCTCCAAGTCATCGTGGTGGTGGTGCTCCTCCAGCTTCAAAATATCCTTGACTGAAAAAGGCGTCCCGGAGGTGGAACTGGTCTGCATCCCAACACGGTTTCAAAGCTGGACCACTTCTCGGACCCTGCTCACGCGCTGCGGCTCGTGCTGCTGCCGTGGACTGACTGGTGAGTGAGGGGCATGGCCCGGGACATTTAAACCATTCAGGGGTCAAGACAGATCTGTCAGCCCCAGCCTCCTTTCCTTCCTTCTCACCTTACAGGAACTCCTCAGCCACAGGTGTGTGTGTGCATGTGTGTGTGTGTGTGTGTGTTTGTGTGTGTGTGTGTGTTGGGGGGGAGGGGGGTCAAGATTTCAAGATTCAGGATTTCTTTAGTGTCATACCACAGTACACTGTAGGCTATTACAAAATTACGTGTAAATTTCACAGCAATTAAAAACATCGTAGTAAAATGTAGATAGATTGGTTTTATGAATGAAAATAAATAAATGCTTATAAGGGTTTGCAGAGCATCAAGAGTGATTAAATATAAACACATAGTCGAAAAAATAAATAAATAAATCAATAAACAACAGAAATATGGAGGCTTTAAACGCTTCAGCTGGAACATTATTCGCTGTCAAAGTGGCGCCAGAATGAATGGGAGTCAATGGGATGCTAACGGCGGGTGATGGCTTGGTAGCATCAACATGGCGCCATGGGAGCTACGCTTAGAGACGAGAGGCCGCAGGAACTTTGTGTGTTCTACGATGTCCACAGAAGTCCCGTCCTGATGGACATCGTGGACGGGCAGTGTCTGTCCCTGTTCCTGTATGTGAGGACAGTGTGGGATCGTGTCAGGCTGTGTCCTGTTCTATAGTGGGACAGGCCGTTTCTGTTCCTGTGTGCGGACGGTTTGACAGCGCCAGTCTGTCCCTATTCCTGTGTGTGAGGGACAGTGGGACAGGCCAAGTCTGTCCCCGTTCCTGTGTGTGAGGGACAGTGGGACAGGCCAAGTCTGTCCCCGTTCCTGTGTGTGAGGGACGGTGGGACAGGCCGAGTCTGTCCCCGTTCCTGTGTGTGAGGGACGGTGGGACAGGCCGAGTCTGTCATTGTTCCTGTGTGTGAGGGACGGTGGGACAGGCCGAGTCTGTCCCCGTTCCTGTGTGTGAGGACGCGTCTCGGCTGCAGTCAGTGAAGCATTGCGGCCTGGCGCCGCCGCCTCTCCTCTTCCACAACATCAGGGATAGTGTTTCTGTTTGTTGTGGCCTGGGGACGCTAATAACGCGGCTGCAGGAAGACAATGTTGATGGTAAAGCTGTTGGACATCACCCCCCCCCCCCCCCCCCCCCC
>NC_048411.1:29577023-29586912 GCF_013103735.1 Etheostoma cragini | reverse complement strand
GGGGGGGGGGGGGGCCGTTGACATTTTAAGACAGGTTTAAGGATGTGTTGTCTGAAACAAGATGAGTCCTACTGCTGCGTCCTCAGAGGCGGTTTAAACTGCACCTGTGGTCCAGTCCTGGGTCCTGTAGGACTCACATAGGTCAGGGTTTCTTAAATGGGGGTAGGTGTACCCCTAAGGGGACTTTGGAGTACTGCAGGGGGCGCATGACATTTTTGCAAAAATGCTAATTTAACCCTTGTGTCGTCTTCCCGTCAAAATTGAAAATCAACACTTTTATTGACACTTTTTATCGATGTTTTTAATTTAAAAAAAAAGTTTTTTGTCAATTTTTCAACACTTTTGATGCTTTTTTTCAATGTTTGTCACTTTTTTTAACGTTTTCAACACTAAGTAACACTAACTTATTAACTTTAGTTTTACAGTTATTTTTGGAATTTATGGTCAATAAACCTAATTTTTTCAAATTATGCCTAATGTTTGAGTTAGAAAAGCAGAAATTAGGAATTATTGAGACTAAAATTAAAGGAATGGATGTTGATGATAATCACAGACTGGAATATGTCAACTTTTACTCAATACTATTTCAAAAACACTTCAAATTGTTTCTCCAAAATCTATAAAATTGAATAAGACGCCCCAAAATTAATGAAAGTAGAGATGTGTACTTGGCAAAGAGCGTTGGGTGGAATCAATCATGTTATTTTGGAGAATTTTAAAGAACACATGATTTAGGACAACGGGTCAATTTGACCCGAGGACAACATTTCATGCATAATTCCTAAATTATTTATAGTATAGAAATGAATAAATTAAGTGATTGATTCCTAACATCTGAAATGTAACATTTAAATGTTGTTGTTGCTTGAATAAAGTTGTAGTATTGGCACTGTGTTGTTCCTCTTTATACAGAAGGTTTTACCAAACATGTTTTGCGCTGGTCGGGAGGAACTTGGCTTAACCCTCATGTTGTCTTTAGGTCAAATTTGACTCGTTTTTAAAGATTTTTTAAAACATCTGAACTAAAGGAAGTCAAAATTCGGGTGAAAAATGTTGGAAAAAGGGGCAAAATCAATGAAAAAAAATACAAAAATACAAAAAATTCATAAAAAAACGTTGTAAAAAGCAACAAAAACGTTGAGATAAGGGTGAAAATGTTTTTCACGGTCAAAGGGAAGACAACACAAGGGTTAAAAAAGCAATTAAAAGGGGGAACAATATTTTAAAAAAAGTTTGAGAAACACTGGTCTAAGCACCACTAGAGGTCCCTGTTTCTGAGGGTTTAACCCCATGTTGTCCTATATCAATGTTGTTTTTAATTCCCCAAAATAACATGATTGATTCCACCCAACACTCTTTGCCAAGTACAAATCTCTACTTTCATTAATTTTGGGGCGTCTAGCATTGTAAAACCAATGGAAGTGTTTTTGAAATAGTATTGAGTAAAAGTTGACATATTCCAGTCTGTGATTATCATCAACATCCATTCCTTTAATTTTAGTCTCAATAATTCCTAATAAAAAGGTGTTTAGTCCGTTTTTATTTTATTTTTTAAATATTAATTTATCCGCCATTATAAAAAGCCGATACAGATAGTTTGGAAAATGCCTAAAATCCTCCGATAATTCCGGCCCGTTAACCATCGTGTTGTCTTCCCGTTAACAATGAACTTGTCCTTCCAGGTCAAAATTGATTTTTTTTTTTTTTGGGTGCTTTTCCGATGTTTTTGTTGCTTTTTTTCAGCTTTTGATGCTTTTTTTTTTTAAACCTGAGCTGGTTTAATATTATGTTTCACATTTATTCTTGGAATTCACGGTCAACAAACCTAATTTATATCAAATTATACATACAAGTTTTATATACGAGTTATACAAGTTTTTAGTTAAAAAAGGCAAAAATTATGAATTATTTTGACTAATAGTTAAGATCAGAGGATGTTGAGTGGATCTCAGATGTCAAAGTTTAGTCCCGATACTGTTTTAAAACCATCAAATAAAAAATAAAAATAAAATAAAAATTCAAATGCTACAACAAATTTTAAATTTTAAAGAAAACACCCAAATCATTCAATCAAAGTCATCATTAATTTGACCTGAAGAACGTTTTTTGGGCAATTTGGGTGAAAGAAATCCATATTTTGGATATAAAACACTTTGAAACGGGTCAATTTGACCCGAGGACGACACGAGGGTTAATTGGTCTGGCTCTAATTAAAAGTCGACAGAAACAAAAGAAAACTCCAAAAAGCCGTCTCTGTTCGTCTTTCCACCGTTCCAACAATCACCGTCTTGGTCTGGTTGGAATAAACCATTAATTCACCCATTTACACGTGGAAATGTGCTGCTCTATACACGCTAAAAGAAATGTATATTAACATGGAGTCTGGTGCGTTTAGAGCTGTTTCTGGTTAAACAAATAGGATTTTACTCTATATTTTAGGAAACAGAAGCACACTTTTTAATGACAAACCAAGAAACCTGAACTTCAAAAGAAGGGGGGGGGGGGGCACAGACGTCAACTGAATTGTTTGACACCTTGGGGATTTCGGGGGTGTCCAATTTGATGAGAAAATGACTTAATCACCACAGCACAGCCGTCTTCTCTGAGGGCTCGAAGCAACGCGTTAATGTGACTCCTCTTCCTAAAATCACAGCCGTTCCTATTGATTCCACCTTTGTTCCCTCACTGTAATATAAGACTCAAGCTAAGTACAGTTAACCGCAAAATACCCCTAATTCATCATGCAGCAAAATGGGAGGCTGAAAGCGGCTGAAAGAGGAGAAAGAGTTGTCTTAAACCGGGTGAAACTGATCCCAGCCTCCCAAGGACTAACATGCAACTAAATATAATCATCAAGCTGTTTCAGGACAGTGACATTTCTATTGAGTGGATTCAGTTAGCATGGAGACCCAGTCAGGAATCCGTATATTACCCAAGGGATGCATCGTGTTTTTTAAAGAGAAACTCTGACGCGGAAAGGTGCTAGTTCACCTAAAAACCTGCAGGTTAATGTCCCCTTCCAGACAAGAATCAGAATCAGAATCAGAATCAGAATCAGAATCAGAATCAGAATCACTTTATTGATCACCGAAGGGAAACTCTGTAGAATGAGTCCATCACTGAAAGTGCTCCTTTGATAAAGCAGGAAGCCATGGAGCGGGTGCGAGACATTGTCCAGGATGGCATGTAGTTTGAACAGGGTCCTCTTCTCTGACACCACCCACAAAGAGTCCAGATCCACCCCCACGACGTCGCTGGCCTTGCGGATCAGTTTGATCGGGTGTGTAAAACTACTCGGTTATGATCAAAATTCAGTTTAACATGGGTAGCCCACGTTAAGTGTAAAATAAGAGTCTGAAAAAGGGCCTGGAAGCACATCTATTCCTTTTCCCTCACTGTGAAGTTCTGGATTTGGTCTCGACCGCCGTGCTCCCGCTTGGTTGAGACTCTTCCGGTGACTACATTCTAGCATTAACCCCCCCCCCCCCCCCCCCCCCCCCCCCCCCCCACCCCCCAATAGGTTTCAGCCTCGGCTCATCAGGTTTGAGCCTCATGCCAGGTTTAGGCTACATTTACATCGCTATGTTTTGGTTTAAAAACTAAAACCTTTTGCTACGTTTCCCCCCTCTCATTCTTTTATATATATATATATATATGTAAAAGTTAAGAAAGACAACATTAAATATGGGCATTATAAAGGAATAAAGTAGACAGTCACAACATGCAACTAGCGGCATGAAGCTAGCTGTAAACCTCAGATCTGACCATTTTAAAGGATTATCTTAACCTAACCTATGTCTACCAGAGAGGACAAGTTAGCTAATAGTAAGCTAATGTTAGCCATGTGCTAGCAGGCTAAGGCACTTGCTAACATGCTGCATGGCTTTCTGGTTTATCCACATTCCTCTATGACACAAGTTGTATTCAGTATTTATATAAATACAGATATATAGTAAGCCTAAAACTGAGGCTGAACTGTTGCAGATTTTTCAGCAGTGTTATATTATATGTTTGTGTTCAAGTCACTTCTTCTTCAGTACCTTGTTAAAGGTTTGGGGATGTACCAAGTGTTAATAAGTGAAGGGGTATCTGTTTGCTTTGATAAGCTGTGCATGCTAACTCTGATTCTATTGTACCAGGTGACATAAACAGGAAATTAATGCTGATTAATGCCATTATGAAAGAAGAAATCTATTTAATGTGCTGTGGTTTGTGTAGTTGTTAATGTCAAATTAATTTGAGATTTCCCTATACTGTGGTAGGGTCGGGGGCGTGGCAGTGGCAGGTTATAAAAGGCTGCCAATTTACATCAACCGCTGCTGCTTTCAGGACCACATGCTGCCTGTGCGCCTCAGTTTGTTGCAGCAAAAACCATGTCGGCCATTTTGTTTGTTCAGGTTGGTTAAATAAACCCCAAATCTCTTATTCATATCTCCTCACTCCTCGGTGGCACAGGAAGTTGTTCTGGCCCTCCATCTTGAAGTCTCAAAGCTCATTTTCCTTCCCCAAGGAGCTAGGATGGAGGACGGAGGAGGGAGCTATGACCGAGGATACGGAGAGCAGCCTTCCCAGGAGCCGTGCAGCTGAACGCCGCTGCTAACTCCTCCCATACAGCTGACGAATTCACGGGACTTTTCAGAGGAAAAGGACGTCTCATCCCTCTAAAAACACATTTCCTCTCCCTCCTCTCCTGATTTCCAAGGAAGGGAAGCCAGTTAAGGAAACATGGATGCAATTTAAGGACCTGGGACGTCCCCCTGGTTGGCCTCCTGCTGTGACTGTCCAGACGCTACGGCGGCCTTCCTGTGACACGGTAAGGAAGCAACTTAGCAAACTTCTTCTGATGGACAAATTGGGAATTTCTTTGGAAAGCACATTGGAAGGGGATTTTTTGGCGTGGCACATTGGTATTTTAATGGTTAATAATTGGTCACTTTCAGGATTTTGCATTGCCGGTGACTTGTAAGTCTATTATGAGTCATGTTTTTGTATTTATTGTAATTAGGCCAACCAAGAACCAGGCTCTCTCTGAGGTTACTGTGTTGAAAGGAAGTTGGTTGGTTTATTGGTATTTCCTTAATCCAATCACAAATGTCTTCGCCGGACGGAGCCACGGTGCCTCTGCTAAATAGCCTCCGGAAGGAACTTGTTTTGGTGGAACATGTGCGCGTGCAAAGGTTGTTTTAGTTGTGCAACAGAAAACTCCGATAGGACAGGTGGTCTAGCTAGCTGTCTGGATTTACCCTGCAGAGATCTGGGGACCAGGTAACCATAGTCCTCAGAAATCCACCAGAGGTTAGAGCGCCAACACAAAGACAGAGGAAGGGGACGGACATCCGGTCTCAGTGATGGACATCCAGCGGCAACGAAGCAATCCCAGAAGCAGAACGTTGTGTAGATAGACTAGACCTACTCTATCTGTCCTTTGTGTCTGTACTTAGGACCAGCATCCTATGCTAATATGGAAGTCAAGTAATAGTTCTTCTAAAAGAGATCCCCATGACTTACATCAGGCAGTACATGGGTCATTGTTACCCATACCTGAATCAATGTTTGGGTTTTAATAATATCTTAATATCATTTTGCTAAGCGCTCTTACTGTCAACTGCATCAGCTTTCAAGGTCTGCATCTGACCACAAATAAGCTGGTCTTCATCATTATCATCATCATCTAATGCTTAATGGCACTACAGCAAATTCATCCTTTTCCCACTGCTTGGTGAAAGGGTGACGGTGAGTTTTCATTCATAATTACTATGGAGGACAGATTTAGATTACTCTGAAACATGTGGTAACACATCCTTTGAGTTTAGGTATGTACTGCTTGTGGATTTGTCCCTTTTTGTATGAGTTTAAAATTGAAGCTGTGTCCTGGATGAAGAGAGAAACTGTTGTTACCTGATTTCAGCCACAAGATGTCTCTGCCACACTGTGATAATTCAAAAGTGCCTCAAAAGGATGAATATACCCACACTTTACCAAATAAGTGAGAGAATAATATCATTCATTTATTGCCACCCAATGTCCTGCAGAGTGCTGATGAATTTACACTTTATGCGTCTTTAACAAACTCCGGGAGCAAAGCAGACACCCGATACATATCCTAATCTCATTTTGTTAATTGTCTTTTTTCCTAGAGACTTGAAGTGAACTTGAAATCCTTCTCTAGAACATCCAACATGTAGTCTCTGATCTCTAGCCTGTGGTTGTGTAGGCATGTTTATCTGACAGAACAACATTGTGTGGAACTTGATTTCATCCCTGTGTGGTTAAATTTGTTTCCAATGTTGAGTTGGAGTGCTGTTAAAATAGGCCGGTGCTGTGAGAGAAAGCAACATTTAAGGGCATTCAAGAGCATTTCAACTGCACTACTGATGTGAATATGAGGTACAATTGGCCGCATCAGTTTGATGGGCTAAGGCAGACGGTAGGTGCACACGTAGCGTGCAAATTGAACGATTTTGATCAAATGCAGTAAACCTATTACTCACTGTAAAGAAAGTGAACGTGTAGTTTAATGTATTCAGCACATGCACAACTAAAAACTGCATTGCATTTGATTCCAAGACAAATCTAGAGATGATTGGGCAGAAATGGAAATGGTCCTCTGTTTCATCTCTTTGCTCTGCCACTCCAGCGCTTTCTTTAGTCAAAATTTGATCTAATTTTCTCTCCCGTCCTTGGGTATTTCCCCACAGAAATGAAGGGATGGTGATTGCTGGGGAAGATTGGAGTGGATCTAATCTCCCGCTGCTCTCAGTCATACTTTATTTCACTGCACATCTAATTTGTCACACTGCTGATGAATATGCCACAAGTTTCATGGGAAAGAGAAGGCCATAATGAATATAAAACACACTGGGAGACGGGAGAGGCAATTGCCATACCGCACTAACCACAGTGCATTGTTCATTTGTCCCAGTGAATTGCTGACACTATGCATGCACTATGGCTATGTTCATGGGCGTACATTTCATCTAGCAGTTGGGGGGATAATAAACATAAAATTTCTCAAGAGCAATTTTTGAACGGGCACAAATAATGAAACCAAAATTGAACGTGGATGGTATATTTGTAGGCAGCCTTACTATTATTAGTGTAGCATGTATTACTTTAGAGGACGGGTGTTTTAATCCAAACCACAATCTTTTTTTAAAACTCTTTACTGGTCGTTTTGGTGCCTTCACGTAAGAGACTGTCCTAAACCGAAAAACTTCATCATAAGTTTGTTGAAGCAGCAATTACGATCAATATATACGTTTATAGTGGTGGCGCCCCCTAGTGGCCGTAGTGGTTTAAAGCAGATAGGAAGGTGACAAAATATAACGCCAAAATTCTGCATAAAGAGGCAGGTTGGGATGGTAGATTGGTCAAACAAACCCAGGACTTTCACTTGGGCGAGGCTGTAGAGTCTGGACTCTAGACCGTTTTTCTATGGTCTGGGACTTGTCTCGTACTCGCTAACATTTGGACTATGACTTGTCTCTGTCTCATCCACTGGTCTTGCCCAATATGGCTTTTGGTCTGGACCGAGTCCAGGTGTCTTTATTATATTGATAATAATATTGGAGGGAAAGTAAAACCCAAAAGGATTGTCTTGATTCTGTCATGCACAAGACCTTTTTTTTCTGTCCTAGACTCGGTCTTGTCTTGGACTCGACTAGTCCTGGTCTTGGACTTGTCTTGGACTCAGCTAAGAATACTGGATTACAGCCCTGCACCTGGGAGACCTTATGTGGAAAATAAAAGTAAATGGAGAGTTTTTGTCTAACTTTACAGAACAAACCGAGCTACTTCACAATCAACATCACGTACGTCACCTTCAGGAAGTGAAGTAGCCTCTGATCTTAAACCCAAACCACGATAGGTTTCTAAACTTATCTTAAGTTTTGGTGCCTAAACATAACCAAACTGGGACATTTCGCACTGTTAAAGACATGTTTTAAAATCACAACCTTTATGTTCAAAACCATGACAGACCATGACAGTTTAGATGTTATATATTTTATTTATGCCACAGGAGACAGTTTAAGGCATTGTCTACTTTAGTCTTGTTAAATGTACAATAACTTGTTGATATTTTAATAAGAACGGTACTTCTTCATTTGATACTTGTTTATGCTACTTGTACACTTATCTATCTTTGCTGTAGTCTTTGCTGTTGCAAACCGAAATTTCCCTTACGGTGGGACGAATAAAGGTTTTCTTATTTGATTTCCTGCCACCGCTAGTGGCGCCATTTTATAAAATGCTCCTAGTCGTATTAGAGGGTGACCGATATTGTTGTATGATTTCAAGGAAGTGTTGAAACGTAACTGTCTTAACTTAAAGGAATACACCCATTTTTTTGAAAAGGGGGTTATTCAGTCTCCCCTACATTTAGATAGGCGGCCAAGCTTAGCTTAACTTAGCTTAGCATACTGAATGGAATCCCTTGTTGCCAGATAGCATGTTGTGAACAAAGGTGAGCCCAAAAAACGTATTACTACTTATTTTGAGTACAAATAGCAATGCAGATTGAAACTAGATGATTTCCTAGGCCGTTATTGAGTTGGGACTATATTGGGGCAAAGCATTGCTTCTTCCCAAGCAGATCAATTACAGTTGTGCCTCCGCGACAAGTAGTACACTAGGGTATGCAGGCGTACATTCAACACAGAATCAATCTTCAGAAGTTGTTCAAGAGCTTAAAACAAAAAGAAACAAAGATGGGTTTGTTGCTCGCATGCAGCTTGTAGGCAGACGCTCCGTGCTCTGTATGTCCATGGAGAGCCTACCTCACCCCGCAATGCTGTGCACCCTGCTGTAAAACTGCCTGTTGGAGAATGCATGCACTTATTGCCCATATTCGAGCAACATTGGGAGCATTCCAGACATGAATGTGCAGGGTTATACAGGATTGTTTCGGGGCAGACGGTACCATGACGTTGCATCTGATGGCTCGAATGGAGCACTGCTTCATTAGCAGCTTTACCATTAATAAAAAAAACAAAGAAAACACAAGCAGATGGCATGAGTTGCATCTGCTTAATAATCCCATTTAGTCATTATTCATTGTTACTCGGGTTGTGATTGTCAGGGCGGCGATACACTCGACAGCAGTCCAGGCAACAAAGTGAACAGAAAGGGTCAAAAATCTGTTCAAATGTTTCCTGGCAACAAGATGTTTCTGTGTGCTGAAGGCAGCCGTTTCATCCAAGATGCCCCCCCCCCCACCACACACACACACACACACACACACACACACCCACACACTCACACACACACATAACTGCAGCTCTGTAACTAAGCAAAAAAGACTCCGTGAGAGACGGACTTTCAATCTGACTGCACTCCCCCAAAAACACACCAGTATTTGCAAGCAGCAATTACGACTCAGCTTTACGTTGCTAGTGGCCGTAGTATTTATGACTCGTTCATTGGCAGCGTCATTTTCCACTTCCCAATCATCTCTGTAAGCAACCGCGTAATGCATTCTGGTAGTGTTGCGGCGACTTGTGAGAAACGGCGGGTCAAGTTGTCTGCTCCTCATTTGCATAAAGTTGAACCCAGGCTGCTTTATGCAAATCGGGGGCTTCTGGGTTGACTTGCCGCCTTAAAAATAAATAAATAAATAAATGAATGAATGAATAAAAAAAACAACAAACCAACAACAACAACTTCTGAACAGCTTTTAAACTGACTGTTGATGTGAAACGTGGACAGATTCAACAGCTGCAACTTATTTCTTGAATAAAATCTTTAAAGAAACACATTTCAATGATTATTTTTCATAAAATAAAGAGTTTTCCAATCAAGCCGCTGGACTCTGGTCCACTAGCCCGGTCCTGCCAGACTCTGGTCCACTAGCCCGGTCCTGCCGGACTCTGGTCCACTAGCCCGGTCCTGC
>NC_048411.1:29574060-29576923 GCF_013103735.1 Etheostoma cragini | reverse complement strand
TTGTCCACTAGCCCGGTCCTACCAGACTCTTGTCCACTAGCCCGGTCCTACCAGACTCTTGTCCACTAGCCCGGTCCTGCCGGACTCTGGTCCACTAGCCCGGTCCTACCGGACTCTGGTCCACTAGCCCGGTCCTACCAGACTCTTGTCCACTAGCCTGGTCCTACCAGACTTTGGTCCACTAGCCCGGTCCTACCAGACTCCTGTCCACTAGCCCGGTCCTGCCGGACTCCTGTCCACTAGCCCGGTCCTGCCGGACTCTGGTCCATTAGCCCGATCCTACCAGACTCTGGTCCACTAGCCCGGTCCTACCAGACTCCTGTCCACTAGCCCGGTCCTGCCGGACTCTTGTCCACTAGCCCGGTCCTGCCAGACTCTGGTCCACTAGCCCGGTCCTACCAGACTCTGGTCCATTAGCCTGGTTGGCCGGAGAAAGCCAAAGAATATATACCGCGAGTACTGAATGAAAATGAAAATTTGAGCGGAAGTACAAAGGAGGGCGGAGCTAAGCTAAGGGTGGGTTGTTGGAACAAACACAGGAAGTAAAGGAACATCAAGTGTGTTTTTTTTTACTCTACAGAACAAACCGAGCCACGTCACTTTCAGCATCACATGTATAACCAGAAGAGAAGTAATGTCTGATTTGCATAACTAACATAACGTCAACGGTAACGTTCTCTGGTTTAGATATGAGGACGGAAAACGCTCCTGTGCGTTGTATTTGAGGGGAAGAACTAACAACCCTTACGGTTTGGAGGACTTGTTGGACCATGTGGAAAAGTCGAACAGCATTTTGTTCCGTCCATCGTGCTTGTGCTAAATGCATTGATGAGTTGAGAGTGACTGTCTCTTTAAAGCAAGCAATACGATAGAATCTGTGTGCAGAGCTGCTGCATCACCTATCCATGAGACCGGCGAGTGGCTGATGAGAAAGCCCTTCAGGACTCTTCTCTAAATAGGCATGAAATTATATCTCCCTCTGACTGAGATTAGCGTCCATGGAGCCTCTCCAGTTCTGCACCCTCGGAGCGCTTTGCAGTTTTTTGTTGCAGTTCTTTGCTCGTTTGTGTTCAAGTTTAAGAAAGTTCATTTTCATCAGGAGGTGCTCTCTGTGTCCTAAGAGACGTCTCAAACCCCAAATGCAATGTTTTGTGCTTATGATTTGTGTTTGTCATTCACTGGAAAGATTGTAGTTCCAGGATACAACAATTCATTGTACAGAACGTATTCATAAACGGCTAATATATTAATGTGTTTTACCAAAGGAAACTCAAAGAAATTGACACATAACATAATCTGAGGTAAAGTCACCAGTGGTGTGTAGTCTACGTGATGCGCATCCTCCGTATACTAATTAAGAAAAATTAAAAATTAGCTAATTAAGAAAGCTCCAGAATTTCCATATACCCACCTAAAAATGCCCAATGACTCGCAGCAACATGCATTGCATTACATTTTTGATATATTTTGAATTGTCATCTGTGTTTTTCTTCTTTCTATAAATAAAGGTATTTCCACTGTAAATTGGTGCATAGAAGTATCCTAATACAGAAAAGGAAGTTGTTGATGCTAAAACCTTCCACGAGGGAGGACACACAGACCCGCCCACTATGATATGCCCCCCCTAAAGGCAGATTCTGGCCAGTATGAGCAGTACAGTATACCCACTACAATAAAGTAGACTACACTACTGAAAGCCACAGAGGAGAATATCACAGAAGAAGCCACTTTTAATATCACCAACATGGAAAATCACAAAGCTTCAGGCAAATATTTGTTAGGATGTTCATAATTCCTTAAAAAAATCACGTGTAATGTTTTGCAGCTGCAGAACGTTTTGAACAATACAGCAGATTTAATGAATTAATAACAATATTGACATAAATACAGACATTTGCACCATAACTTGGAAAAGGCACAAGATCTTGCTGAAAAATTCAGTCAAATTAAGTGTTTGATGCTCAAAATGACCGTTTATAATTGTTAATGTTGAGACAAACGTTTTTGGTGGAGATCCCCCCCCGCCCCAGAGTTACGCCATTGATCTTTGTAAGGAGTGATGAAGTTAGAGCCTTGAGACCAAATGCCATCGCCGTGATATCCTAAATATTCATAAAACTCACTTTCCACATAACTTGGCCGACTGACACATAGCTTTCGTCTCATTACCTTCAGAAGTGGATGATCAGGGTCGTGTTTGTCTCGACTGAAGATTTGGGACACACTTGGGAAGTCTGAGAATGTGCAGAGCATTTGGGATGATGTCAAGGATGTCAACCCAAAGAGCGAGCCTGTTTCCATTTTTCATGTTTCTGAGGAAATTAAAAATGCTAATAGTCCTGGATATAATCATGGTGTCATGTGTGAGACATTTACTGTGGATTCTGTGGTCTGGTGGGAGAGTAGGGATGAAGGGAATCGAGAAGAAGTGTTTTTAGAAAACAAACTCCACGTCTTGGTCACACAACATTTCACACTTTCACGAATATTTGTGAGGATGTGGCTGTTTGGTTCGTCTGTCTTCATCTGTTGTGGTCCGTCCGTTATAGCCTCACATTGCCACACTTTATCTTCACAGCGCGATGGTTCAAGGTTCAAGGAGTCTTTGTTATCCCCGAGGGGCAATCTGTTGTGCAGCAGCATGTAACATAAATAACACACAGGTTACACAAGACAACAGCCATACATCTAGAAACAAAAACATACGTACTACACGGAAGACCACACCTCACATTGACTTATTAAAAAAGCCGATAGCAGCGGCGACAAAAGAGTTTTTGTGTCTGTTTGTCCTGCATTTAGGATTTAGACTGAATCTGCAGCCAGATGGGGGGGACTGGGGTCGGTTCAGGGGGTGACTGGG
>NC_048411.1:29559596-29573960 GCF_013103735.1 Etheostoma cragini | reverse complement strand
CAGGGGGAGACCGGGGTCGGTTCAGGGGGATGACTGGGGCTGGTTCAGGGGGAGACCGGGGTCGGTTCAGGGGGTGACTGGGGTCGGCCAGGACTGATTCGGCCTTCTTGAGGGATCTTGTCTCATTGACAGTTTAAATCAGTCGGAGGGTTTTGGGAAATCTTGCCACACACCTTGACTATATATTGTAGCCTATTCTGGTTTTTAAGCGTGAGGAACCCAAACCAACTCTCAAGGGCAAAGGAATGAATAGATTCAATAAAACATCCTCATAAAAGTCTTATCGACATTAAAATTGCAAAGTTTTAAAAGCACCCACCTACACTTTGTAATGGAAGCGCCACCTCATGGTGAAAGCCTGCAAGTGAATGAATGGGTGTGGTTGCAGTGGAGGCTACCGGTGACTTCAGGCTTGGTGGGGGCATCTGAGATGGCTTCCTCTGTAGATAAGTTAGCTGGTTAAACCTCATTTGCTATCACCAGTGTATCTCTGTGTGTACTTTGTCCACGTTAATCCCACCAATCTGTCCTAAATGTCCCAGTTAGAGAAGAAATGCAGAAAAAAAGTATTTGTAGATCTTGACAATCATTACCCGAAAGAACCAAACAGGCCGTTGTATGATGATCCGAAGCAATCGGTTTGAGAACAGCAGCAACGGCAATTACCCTGGAAATGTCCTTCCGTGGATCCAGACTACATCCATTTAAGTGCTCATATTCTGCTCATTTTGAGGTTCATAACTGTATTTAGAGGTTATATCAGAATAGGTTTCCATGGTTTATTTAAAAAAACACCATATTTTTGTTGTACTGCACATTGCTGCAGCTCCTCTTTTCCCACTGTGTTAAGCACTTTTTTTTAGCTACAGAGTGAGACATCTCACGTCTTTACTATCTCTGTTGGGAGTCTCACATCAGTCCCTCCAGGATTTTGCAATGTCGTGATTGCGCCAATTCATGCAAATTCAACCAATCACCGTGACTTTGGTGCAACTCGCAATTTTTACCTATCACCGCAACTTGTTGGACCACTAAACGGAGTTTCCCGCGACTTCAACCAATCCCAGCCGTCCCACGTGCCAGAGTTGGTATCCGTATGTGACTCTGAGAGCCAATGACCGAGCGGGAGTGAGAACGGGTTGACGTCAGACGTACGTCTCCAAGTTAATTTCCTCGTTTAACGAGACGTGTGTGACTCGAACATCTCACAGTCACCAACAAAATGTACAGCAAAAGACGGTGCAAAACATTTCAGACCGCCCTGCCAACCTGTACATATTTTACCTGCAGAACAGGGACAGGAAGTAGTTCTTATGGTCTTCCTCTTATGGTCAACTAGTGGCGTTTTGTTTTAGCAGTGTTTTGCCATGGAGCACGAGTGTGCTAACCATTAGCATGCTAGCCTTTGTTTTGGCTAGTGACGTAGAAAGCCGTGCAGATTGTGAACAGCTCGCCCGGAGACTGAAGGCAGAAGATATTCAGAAACCAGATCTCACCCAGAACAGCATGGATGGTTTCTTGTTTCAAGTTTGTATGTGTGTGGAAGCACCAAAGACACCCCGAGATCCCAGAAAAAGTAATTTCTTTCATAATATGGGCACTTTAAGTAACAGATGTTGGGGTTTCCAGATAGGTAGGTAGGTAGGTGGGTGGGTAGGTAGGTAGGTATGTAGATAGATAGATAGATAGATAGATAGACATGGAGATTGATTGATTGATTAGAGGCACTTTAATGAATGTTTTAGGACAACTATTGGAGAATAATGTAGAGTCCTAAAAGACTTTTTAAACTGGTAGATGTTGATGCAAATCTGCAAGAGATGATGGATCCAAATGAGTGAAACAAGAGCAAAGCAACATATTTCATACCATATGCCAGATATGATAAATATTTTATTTCTGATCAGCAAAAGACACACAATTGATGCATTTGTATCTCATGACTTTTCAGTACAGAGGAAAAACCCAAACATGTACACAGTATGGGTGTATTTTAAAGTGCAAGTGGTTCACAAGGGTCAATCATGCGTTACATAGCATCAGGAACTTCAGTACATTTCCTTAAATCCTCTTTTTGAATCTGATAGTAAAATAACTGTCACTTATATATGAATACAAAATAAACTTTACTAGTCACTGAAGCTTTTTGATTTAGTTTAAGCACAACATTTATCTATTTCAAGTCTTGAGAGGAGAGCGTACCATAAAGGGCCAGAAGTGAGAGTCTTGATGGGAGATACGGTTCACAAAACTCTCCATGGGTCATCCAATAAAGCTCAAAGACCACCTTTAAAGAGGAACTATGCAGCTTTTTAAAGCTTAATGTACCTTAACTGAGTCATTGGAATGGTTATATTACTTATTTTTTAGTTGAATGTTGGTCATCTCGCTCAAGCTATAGAGAAACCTGTAGGGGGGTAAACCTGTAGGGGGGCTTTATAGAGAAACCTGTAGAGGGGGAGCTCTATAGAGAAACCTGTAGGGGAGCTCTATAGAGAAACCTGTAGGGGTGGCTCTATAGAGAAACCTGTAGGTGAGCTCTATAGAGAAACCTGTAGGGGAGCTCTATAGAGAAACCTGTAGGTGGGCTCTATAGAGAAACCTGTAGGGGAGCTCTATAGAGAAACCTGTAGGTGAGCTCTATAGAGAAACCTGTAGGTGGGCTCTATAGAGAAACCTGTAGGGGAGCTCTATAGAGAAACCTGTAGGGGAGCTCTATAGAGAAACCTGTAGGGGAGCTCTATAGAGATACCTGTAGGTGGGCTCTATAGAGAAACCTGTAGGGGGGCTCTATAGAGAAACCTGATATAGAGAAACCTGTATGGAAGCTCTATAGAGAAACCTTTGGGGGGGAAAAAAGAAGAAGAAATGGCCAAAACTGCATAGCGCCCCTTTAAACACCTTGTACTTGCATTAAAATCTAAAACAGAAAATAACTGAAAGCCTTCAGGGGTCACCTAACTTTTCCTAAACCCTAAACAGACATTCAGTATACAAGTACATTCTCTGAAATCATGGAAGCAAATAAGAGACATCTGTATTTGAATTTTAACAGCCACTGAATACTTACTATGATATTGGAATATATCAGAATTTTGCAAATTTTCTTTTTTCAAATGTCACAAATTCAGATCCAACAATTCAAGTTTCAGAATAAAAAAAACATAAAAATAGATTTGAAAGTTGATCATATTAGATTAATCAAATTCTAATCTAAAGATTAAAGTGGAAATAATTCACATAACAAACATTTGGGCTAGGCAGTCGAGCCTGAATGCAAATTAACCGACCTCCGGCCTGTCAGAGCATGACCTGTCAGTCATGTAAGATATATATATATATATATATATATATATATATATATATATATATATATATATATATATATATATATATATATATATATATATAATTATAGAACCCGTGTGTGTGAGTGAAAACAAAACAAAATGGTGAATTTTGGCTGTTAAAATAAAAAGCCTTGTCTCTTATTTGCTTCCATATTAAATTTCCTTTTACATTGGTCATGGTGAGGAAACAGTCAATTCGCCCTTCGCCACATATGTTCGACACAAGAGATGTTAATAGAAAATAAATATGAAGACAATCAAATGTTTTAAAATGTAAATGAGCTCACTGTGTCGACAGATCTGGACAGCATCATACAGGGAAGTCACGGTTTAGCAGCAGCTGTGGGGTTTTGGATTTACCCATGGACAACAAAGATACAGGCAGGTGTATCAATAGTACATGAAGAAGCCCTGACCCTTCAGGATGCAAAATATTCAAACTGATTTCCATAAAACATGTCTCAATTGCACATGTGCTGAATGTTTCAATGCCCTTTATAGTGGTTAAGATGCAAAGTGCATATTTAACATACAATAATAAGCTAGGATGTACTACAGTGTGAGTATAGCTTGTTTTTGGACCCCATTTTATGTGTTTTGTAACTAAGTGATGGACGGGAACAACGATCTTTAAAATGGTTCCAGTAATAAGCAAGACAACAAGCTGCAATGGAAGGTTAGTGGGCAATTGCGCAACTTTAATTTCTGTTTTTGTCATTGACGCGTTCAGGTTATTATTGTGTCGGACATTATGGGAAGTAGTAGCAGCATATCTCCACCAGACTCCATGTAAATAATAACACTTTATTCAAAGTCGACAGAAACAAAATCAAACTGTCAAAAGTTGTCTAGCTTCGGTTTTCTAAAAATCAAAGAAAAGAAGTGATTATTTACATGGAGTCTGGTGGAGATTAATGCTCTATACATGCTAAAAGAAGTGATTATTTACATGGAGTCTGAGGAGATATGCTGCTCTAAACACGCTAAAAGTAGTGATTATTTACGTGGAGTCTGGTGGAGATATGCTGCTCTATACACGCTAAAAGTAGTGATTATTTACATGGAGTCTGGTGGAGATATGCTGCTCTATAAACGCTTAAAGTACTGATTATTTACATGGAGTTTGGTGGAGATATGCTGCTCTATACACGCTAAAAGTAGTGATTATCAACATGGAGTCTGGTGGAGATATGCTGCTCTATACACGCTAAAAGTAGTGATTATCAACATGGAGTCTGCTGGAGATATGCTGCTCTAAACATGCTAAAAGTAGTGATTATTTACATGGAGTCTGGTGGAGATATGTTGCTCTATAAACGCTAAAAGTAGTGATTATTTACATGGAGTTTGGTGGAGATATGCTGCTCTATACACGCTGAAAGAAGTGATTATCCACATGGAGTCTGGTGGGTTTCATGTTAAACTAAATGCCCTACAGGGTTTAGATTGCAGCCAGGTTCACGGCTGCCGGTGACAGCATTCTCGCTCAATAAAATGAACAATTCCAAAAGATTCCTCTTCACATTAGTCACTTAGACAGCAATGTACAGGGACAGTGGGGTCCAAGTAAAAAAAAAAAAAAAAAAAATTACCCTTTAACTTCCCAAGAGATTCCTTCAGAACTGCTGTCCTGTCTAAACAAATGACAAAAGAAAATGTCCTCAGTTCACAACAAAAATCGCAGAAACATAAAGCAATATAAAGGAGCGATGCCTTTTACACTGAGTGCAGTACGAGAGCACCCACGCTGCAACTTTATTCACACAGCATCAGCTGGCACTGAATGAAATAAAGGTCAACGTCTGTTACTGTGACTCCTTTTGTATGTGAATTTATTGCATAGTTTGGAATTCTTAACATAGCTATATTAAATTGACACTGGCATTGCTTTTTCTGGTCCGTGCTTTACTCTTATCAATCGTGTGTGTGTGTGTGTGTGTGTGTGTGTGTGTGTGTGTGTGTGTGTGTGTGTGTGTGTGTGTGTGTGTGTGTGTGTGTGTGTGTGTGTGTGTGTGTGTGTGTGAGAGAGAGAGAACTGGGTTCAATTCTTCTCATGAAGTCAAATCCAAAACCATGTTTTCTAATTTTGGTATAAAATGATTTTCGAGGTTGTTTTCTGAATCAAACTGCTTCATATATGTCTTTTCCACCGAGGCAGTTCTGGTGCTGGTTCAGAGTCGGGACCAAATATAGAACCGGTTCTTTGCTTTTCAACACAAATAAACCTGGTTCCGGGCCACGAACCCGAGTCACAACTCAGCACCAACGTAGCGCTGGTCTAGAGATCAGAACCAGTTACGTCAGGTGCTGGGGGGGGGGGGGCGGGGTTATCATGACGTTCGAAAACAAAAACTTCTGGCGGCCATTTTGAAAACACCGGTCAGTTGTTAGCCATAGAGAGCTGTTGATGTTAGCTTTGGACATGGATGGGAAACCAGAACCAGCGTGGTCTGGGGAGGAAACCAACGGTCTGCTGGCTCTCAGGCTGTGGAACATCCAGCTGGTTCTTAGAGAACTGGCGAGTAGAACCAGCACCAGAACCAGCACCTGGTTAGCTTTGGTGGAAAAGACATAATAGTGAACTGAACCCAGCTTTGCATGGTTCCAAGTTAATCTCTGTGTTGCATTTTCAATGTGCACGAACATTTGCAATTTACTGTCAAACCGGACTTCTCACCACCGGGTATAAATTAAACAAACACCAGCATGAAGGGCCTGTGGTTCTGTACTCCTCTCCTGATTTTGAAGGATAAAACATGCACTCGTACAGTATCTGTTTTTGGAAAGGGAATTGCTTTTTTAGAAGAAGATCACGTTGACCTTTTGTTACGTTGAAGTACAGTTTCACGGTCCCATAACGTACTATATCTAACATAAGCATCTAGAGCCCGACCGATAAAGTCGATTAAAAACTGTCAAATCATGCAACAAAAGACAGTTTTTAAAACTCTTATTGCAGCAAATGAAATAACTGTTTTCTCAGGAATCGGACATTCATTTTTTTCCAATAATATCTATATTTGACAGTCATTTGGACGGTCAACGGGACATTTTGCGCGCGTGACATTAGATCATAAACTGGAAGATTGGCTGCTTGTTTACTACGATAATCAATACACAGGTATCAAGCCCATTTAATGCATTCCTTTTTGAATCTATAATTGAGTTATTTCATTTGAAAAGTAATTACCGTAGTTGCATTTCTACATTTTACTGCCAAAAGTAGAGAAATTACTCCTAACATTACAAAGCACACCCGCACAGTCCCGATTAAGCAGTTAATCTGAATTTTGGATGATTAATCAATAACTAAGGATAGTTTTTTCTCTTCATGAATTGTGGCTTTGATTGTTTCTTGTTGAAATTTAACGTTACAAAAAAGATGTCTTTGGGGGGTGTAAAAGACTTTGCAATCAAGGACTAGCGTAGATACAGATACCACAGGACGTACTCCCATGATGCATCCTTCCTGTCTAGTTTTCTACTGTATTAAAAATAAATAAACAGGAAATAAATGCAAGAGATAGCGATAATCAGTGACGCTAGCTACGATATAGACTCGACCTACATGTATGGAGCCATCTTAAGAAACATTTAGTCCAGCGCGTTCGAAGATAAGCACCGCAACCTAACGCAGAACCATAGAAAAACAACAACTTGATCCTGGTGTTTGTTTTCCTGTGATTATACCTGTCCAACCCCCCCCCTCTCACCACTGAACAAGCGCACCTAGCAGCTGCAATGAAAACCTTTATTTCAACCAGCAAGTGTGTCAAAATGAAGCTATTGTTTGTCTCGTGGTCCCTTTTAACAACCATAAAGTAGATTGCCCCCCTCCGGACGTAAATAACCAACATTGTCCCCCTATGGCCAGCACAGAGTCCCGACGTGGGTCCCGTTCAGTCACCAGAGCGTCAGCTCACTTCTTCTTTTTTGGCATAGAGCTCATATAGGTTCAAATAGGAGCCATGACTAAACTGCTCTTTAAAATCTATCAACTAATTAAAACTACACTAGGCTAATGCAATTTTAAAATAAAAAAAAACATTAAATAATATTGTAGGAAAATAAATATCATTACAACAAGGCATATTTTTTTTTTTTTAAATAGTCACTCTCAATCTCGACACTGGAAGCCAGTGTGCGTATCACGTTATTCACCGCAGAGAAAGACGATCGTCAGTCCAACAAGATGGCTGCCGCTCAGTCTCATCGGTGAACGTGCTAATCAGCTGCTGCACATATGTCTTTTCCACCGAGGCAGTTCTGGTGCTGGTTCGGAGTCAGGACCAAATATCGAACCGGTTCTTTGCTTTTCCACACAAATAAACCTGGCTCTGGGCCAAGAACCCGGGTTCAAACTCAGCACCAACGTAGCGCTGGTCTAGCGATCAGAACCGGTTACGGGGTTATCATGACGTTTGAAAACAAAAACTTCTGGCGGCCATTTTGAAAGCACCGGTCAGCTGTTAACCATAGAGAGCTGTTAATGTTAGCTTTGGACATGGATGGGAAACCAGAACCACCGTGGTCTGAGGAGGAAACCAACAATCTGCTGGGTCTCAGGCTGGAGAAGATCCAGCTGGTTCTTAGAGAACTGGCGACTAGAACCAGCACCAAACTGGCACCAGCACCAGCCCAGAACCAGCACCTAGTTAGCCTTGGTGGAAAAGACGTATGACACTACTGCTTTACGCTCGGTTAATAAGAACACGGATACAGATTCCACTAAACATGGTCCCACATAAACCGTAGAGCTTCAACAGTCGTATGCATTACAAGTGTCTGGATATACAAGATATGCAAAATGGATGTTTTTTTTCTGATGGTTTAGACTTGACCGCGACAATCCTCATGTGCAGGACGATGGTTTTATAAACACACCACCATGGCTACATCGGCCGTCAGAAAACAAACGTGCTAGCAAGGGGTGTCACGATTCTCCAAATCTGTGATTTGATTCCACTTTCTGTTTTTAAGGTCATGATTTAATTTGATTGTTTTAATTGAAACATTGAAGGCAATGCCTTTTTTTTTTTTAGCTTTTAAGGAACTCTAGACATTAGTTGGCATTTTGTTTGCGTATAGGTTGACCCTCCGACGGGACTTGGACCCCTTTTGGAACCTCAGGGCTGAGTACAGTTTGTTTTTCATTGATTTTGAAACTTGAAATGGTTGAATTTAGCACAAAATGATATGTGCTGTCCATATGTGACCCCTCCACAGGGACTCAGACCCGTCTGGAACAAACTGTACTCAGACCTCTTTTTTTTTTTAAATTAAAAATTAAGTTATCCAGTTAAGTCGCATGAGAACAAATTCTCATTTGAAATGACAACATGTCACATTCATACACTTACACATTCATACCTGAAAGCTGCCCAGTACAACCATAGTGTGACTGCTGAGCAGCTCCACTGGCCTTGCTCAAGGGCACCTCAGTGGTGGATTTCTTTCTTTTTTTTTTTTATCCTGCTGGTCTTGGGATTGAACCTCCCAGTCCCGAGCTCCCTTCTTAACTCCCTAGGCCACCACTGACTACTTCTGGAGGTGGTCTGAGAACGGTTTCCCTTTAAGTCCGCGTTTGGTTCTCTTCACCATGTGTGGCGTTCAATGGGCGTAGGGTTGCTTTGCCTTTTGCCCTGTATGTATGTATGTATGTATTTTAGCCATGATGCCTCATCGGAAAAATAACTGAGTCTCTTGTCTGTTGGTCAACTTTTTTAACCACTCTGGACCGAGTTTCGTTGGTTTAAAGAGGTCTACACGTGAAATGGCAGAGGGGTACTTTACAACAACGGTGTGCAAGTACAAGTGCAAGTGCAATTGAAAGCACCTTTTAGTTGTGTGGTGCTGTTTTAGTGGTGCTGGGAGATGATGACAAAAAGCAAAAATGGTAGAGAGTGGTATTAAGGTATTAATATTATCCACGTAGGAAGGAGGGTTGGGGGGGTGGATGTGTCAGACAACAGGACTTTCAGCCCGGAGACCGGGGTACTTGTATTTAACCGGCATTTTGTAATCCGACCAACAATCTTCCCCCCCCCCCCCCGCGTCTCGATGACTTTTTGCATCAGTAACAAACGACAAAGGCCCCCTGACCAAGCGTCAGTTTTGAACGTGCTGGGAGTGAGATTGCGTACGAAGTCCCGTTAGAGCCACATGCTTTACCTTTAATTTTTCTGTAACTCACTAACCGGGAAGACCAAATGTTTCCACATGGGGACTTCAGGACAGCAGGTTCTGGTCTCTGTTATCTCCAGAAGTGGCCATGATGTCTAGAAAGGAGCAGCTGTAGGCTCCCGGTAAGCTAACGTTACCCTGTGTTTTTAGCTGCAGGCTACCGGTAAGCTAACGTTACCTTGTGTTTTTAGCTGCAGGCTACCGGTAAGCTAACGTTATCTTGTGTTTTTAGCTGCAGGCTACCGGTAAGTTAACGTTACTTTGTGTTTTTAGCTGCAGGCTACCGGTAAGCTAACGTTACACTGTGTTTTTAGCTGCAGGCTACCGGTAAGCTAACGTTACCTTGTGTTTTTAGCTGCAGGCTACCGGTAAGCTAACGTTACCTTGTGTTTTTAGCTGCAGGCTACCGGTAAGCTAACGTTACCTTGTGTTTTTAGCTGCAGGCTACCGGTAAGCTAACGTTATCTTGTGTTTTTAGCTGCAGGCTACCGGTAAGTTAACGTTACCTTGTGTTTTTAGCTGCAGGCTACCGGTAAGCTAACGTTACCTTGTGTTTTTAGCTGCAGGCTACCGGTAAGCTAACGTTACCTTGTGTTTTTAGCTGCAGGCTACCGATAAGCTAACGTTACCTTGAGTTTTTAGCTGCAGGCTACCGGTAAGCTAACGTTACCCTGTGTTTTTAGCTGCAGGCTACCAGCCTGTAAGCTAAACTGGGTCTGTTTGCTTATTATTTGCACTTGCGCAAGATTTGGAGAATTGGAGAGAGAAAACATTACTGTTGAAATCGCTGATCCTGCTTTGGATTTCAACAGTGGAAATCTAAAACTCTTCAATACATTTTCTGATTTTTAAAATGAAAATTGTGACACCCCTATAACTATAGGTATTCTACACTATTTGGGTATTTCATGAATATCATTCAGGGCAGTTTGAAGGTTTTTTTGGTCAGTTTAAGGTAACCTCTCAAAGGTTATCACAAAACCCCTTAGACCTCGCACCGTAATGAGCACTCTCTCTTTTAGAGGGCGAGCTATGGCTGTCTCAGATAACTTGGTGTACAGTACATTTAACTGTCATGTTAGTCAGGAAATAAATATGAAACTCATTTCCACATCTCATGCTCACAATTTGACAAGTCTCATTGCTGAAAATGTTAACTACATCTACCAATAATTTCCCATTCCTATTGGTGAACTAGTAATAATCCAACTACTGGTTTCTATTCATGAACAGATGTTGGGGTTATGAGATTGTGTTTTGGTCTTTTTAAAAGTACGGATTTGTGCTCTTGAGGCGTTGACCACCCTGGCTTTTTTTGTTGTTTTTTCCGTTTTATGCTTGGCTTTAAACAACTTCTCACGGTTTCACCTCTGTTGGAGGAAGTGAAGAAGTGTGAACAGGAACGCCTCGTCGCACAGATGCAACAGCCACGTGTTCGACACTGAACTGTGAGCGGACTCGATGGAAGGGGGGGTTCTCTCAAGCCTAAACTGTAGGATATACAACATAACAACAATCAAACTCTAATATTGACTCTCACCGCATTCCCTAGAGGTGCATGTTCCTTTGACTTCCAGTCTGGTGGAGTTTTACCACCCCCAGGGAACAGAGAGGCTTTTCACAATGTTTTTTTTTTGTTTTTTTTGTGGAGTTTCTGAATCTGAGTGGAAGTTAGGAGCTGTCACTGGCAGAGCGCTTTTTGCCAAAATGGCTGGCAGAGTCTCTGTTTCGCAGATTAGGCTGGATCTTGTACATATGGGGACCCATGGACCAGCGCCAGCTCCCACGGCCCTCCACTCCAGTCGGGATGGCGGCAGCTGCAGCCACAGCAGTGGACGGGCAGGGCTTGTTCTGCAGCAGCTGAATAAGCATGGTCATCTCTGGGCCGAGGCGCGACACCATGCTGGTCCTGACGCGGTCCACTGTGTCCTCATCGCAGTCCATCAGGCTCTGGAGCAGCTTACCATAAAACCTAGGACAACGAGACAAAACATCCAAGAATGTGAGGTCGGGAAGTGGAAAGATAAAGTGAAGTACCAACACAGATCATAATCAGCCATAAATAGGCTTCTCATTAGATTTTCTGTCCATACATTACATGGAGGTGCAGTGATGTTTAGCCCAAAAAAGACAAATATGCACAGCGTTTTCAGCAATATTGAGGGCTGCAACTATTTTCATTGTTGATTGATCTGTTGATTTTTTTCTGGATTAACCAATTGTTTGTTTAATAAAATTATGAAAAATGTGGATCAGTGTATCTCAAAGTCCAAGATCACGGAAGGCTTGGATCACGTGGAAGTGCCGATGTCATTACTTACAATTCCTCGGGAGACAGAAACTACGCACTATAGCTTTAACTGAAACCACCAACATCTCTTGGTGCTCTGTACCTGGCTCAAAGTCACTTTTTGTTGGCTAAACTTAACTCTAATGACCGCTGAAACAACCAACACCTCTTGATGCTCTGTACCCAGCTCAAAAGTCACTTTTTGATGGCTAAACTTAACTCTAACAAACACTGAAACCAACAACATCTCTTGGTGCTCTGTACCTGGCTTAAAGTCACTTTTTGTTGGCTAAACTTAACTCTAACGACGACTGAAACCAACAACATCTCTTGGTGCTCTGTACCTGGCTTAAAGTCACTTTTTGTTGGCTAAACTTAACTCTAACAACCACTGAAACCACCAACATCTCTTGATGCTCTGTACCCAGCTCAAAGTCACTTTTTGTTGGCTAAACTTAACTAGCAACGGCTACTGATGCGCCCAACAGCTCACTGAGCTCTGTAGCCGGTGTCACGTGACAGGCGGTCTCCTCATTTTTTAGGATGTCTACGAACCCGTTCATGAGAATGCGTTGATAGAGTAGAAGAAGAGCTCACCTATTGGGGAAGTGACTTGGTAGCTGTGCCACTTCGCCAATAGCATCTGGATTCGATCGGGCAACAGTGCAGATATTTAGCTTGCTGTAACACTCCTCTTGCACTTCAGATATCATTCTTTGGAAGGTGGAACAGCGGCGAATGGTGGGGAATGCCTTCGTGGTGATGCCATTGGCGATGCATTTAAGGCTCTCCTTCACAAATGCTTTACCCTGTTAAAACACAGCAGTACTTCACACATTCTCGCCTTGACCGTTACACGCATGCAATCCTACACAAGGTCACATTCACTGTAGAAATGGAGAGAGAATGGCATGCATGTATGTAGGGCTGGGTTAGGGTTGTGCAATTAATCGAATTTGGCCCCTAATGATCACAAAAAAGAATAATTGAGAAAAACATTTATTTTGAATGTTACTTTTTGCAAGTAAAATTCTTTTTGATCAAACGTGTAAAGTATTAAATGAAAAAAAATGTTTTTATTGATGCGTTTAACTCCTACAAGTGTTTATAAATCTTTCCAGAAGTCAATAAGTAATGGTGTTAAATTAAATGATTTCAATATTGACCAAAATAATTTTGACTTTGCTTTTTTTTTTATAATGAAGCATCCCCCGGCTTTCATTTGAATGATCCCTTATAGACTTTCTTCTGTAACATATAAAAGTAGACGATCCGTTGGTACCGACTCTGTCATTCTACTTTGTCTGAAAGGCGTTAAACGCTCTAAAGGTGGGCTACATTTTGGCAAAAGATGAACTGCCATGGCCATTTTGAAAGAGGTCCCTTGAACTCTCACCTCAAGATATCTGAATGAAATGTTACTCAAAAATCCCTGACTTAGTCTGTAGAGCTGCCCTTTATTTTGTGTTCATGTTAAATAAAACACGCATTAATAAAAAAAATTTGGGGTCAATTGTTAAAGGTCACATGGCATGAAAATTTTACTTTAATGAGGTCTTTTGACAATATGAGTTCTCCCAGCCTGCCTATGGTCCACCATGGGCACCAGAAAATGGTGATAGATGTAAACCGAGTCGGGGGTATCCGGCTCTGCCTTTTGAGAAAATGAAAGCTCAGATGGGCCTATCTGGAATCTTGCCCCTTATTACCTCATAAGGGGCAAGGTGACCTCCCCTTTATTTGCTTTGTCCACACATACTAAGGACAGCTCATTGTGGGACTGGCTCTATTGGCTGTAATTCTGCACCATGGTTGAATTTTGGGAAAGAGACTTCAGATACAGTCTTAGGGGACCACTAAGGTCTATATAAAAGACTTCAGATACAGTATTAAGGGACCACTAAGGTCTATATAAAGAGACTTCAGATCCAGTATTAAGGGACCACTAAGGTCTATATAAAAGAGACTTCAGATACAATATTAAGGGACCAATATATAAAATCTATGTAAAAGCATCAAAAGAGCACATGTCATGGGACCTTAAATATAAACATTGGTACTTTTAACAATGCAGCAGATTTGAGGGAATCTTGTACAACTGTAGAATGTCTTTCGTATTCAAGCAAAATTTGTTTTGCACAAGAAACATCACAGATGGACTTGGAATGGAATTGAACCCGGACGCTGTGAATCGGGTCCGAAAAACAGGGGATGAACCCAGCCCTACATGTACTGTATGTAGCATTTGTGAAATGAAATAATGCGCATATATATATATATATATATATACCTGAGTGTCAAATTTAGCAGCACTGTAAAGGAAGGATTTGCAGATTTCATGCATGCCATCTGTGTCACAAGTGGAGTTTTCCAGGCAGGCGAAGGCTCCGCAGCCAACTTGGAGGGCACTGTTGAGACAGCGTGCCACATCTGCTGTGGGCACAGAGAAGGGACCGTCAGCAGGGGGGCCAACAGTGGGAATCACTGCACACTCACTGAGCTCAGTGCACAAGGGTTGCCAGGGTTTCAGCTTTAAAAAAA
>NC_048411.1:29522254-29559496 GCF_013103735.1 Etheostoma cragini | reverse complement strand
AACACACGCACACCACACACACACACACACACACACACACACACACCACTGAAACACACACAACCATACACTTGTCACACACACACTTGTACCACTGAAACACACGCACAACACACACACACACCGCGCACACACACCACTGAAACACACACAGACATACACTTGTCACACACACACACACACACACACACACACACACACAGAAACAAACGCAAGCTGCCACCAAACTTTCTTCAATTAGGTTGGAACATGTATCCTTGCTTAATTCATTAGTTATGTCTGAATTAAACGTCCTCAAACGTCTCATTTTGTCCACAACTCAAAGATATTGAGTTTACTGTCGAAGAGAAATTAAGAAACTAGAAGATATTCACATTTAACAAGCTGGAATCTGAGAGTCGTTGTTTTTTCTGTTCATAAAAAAATGGCTCAAATGAAACCGTTAATTGATTAATCTTGGCCGCTGTGCACGTCACAGTTCACTTAAATACCCAGAAATGATCCCATGATTAGGAATATGCAGAAAATGCTGCCACGTTCAATTAAGAAGCATCACATTGGGATTGTAATTAGGCTGACACACACACACACACACACACACACAAGCAACCACAGATCCCCATGAAACCGCTACCCTGCAACATCATTTAGACCATATTTCCAAAACTTATCACGTCAGGTTTAGGAACACAACTCTGAATTCACACAACTGACATGAGAATTTACACCAAAACATAATCTGTAAGTCATTCCATCCAAATATAGTTATCTTTTCTCATTCTTTATCCAATAATCCACTATGATGGACTCAAATCCTTTGTAATGACCATTAAGAAATGTCCCCGTGGAGCCTACGCCTTCTTGGCAGACTCTGAACGTGGGGCCCCTCATGTTGACCTGCACAGTCAGATGAAGTCTTCCTGCCATCAGGGACCAGAGCCTACTCTCAAAATACTGAGAGAGGGAGCTGCGACTTGTATGATGATGAAGCAATTCCTGCAGAAGGAAATCAGCATCCTTGCTTCCTGTTGCCTTTAAACACATCGCTTCACCTTTTTGTGTTAAAGAAAATAGAGCTGTCCATTCTTCGTTTGGTCTGTATTGTCAGAGAATAGTGAAACATGTCCATCCCATTTTCTCAAAGTCCAAGCTGATGCCTTTAAATGTCAGGTTTTGTCAGTCCAAATCCCAAAGATATTCCATTCAACATCATATAAAACAGAAAAGAGCAGGAAACCTTAATATTTGAGGGGCTGAAAACAGCATTTTCTGCCGTTTTTCCATTAAAAAAATGACTAACAATTAATCGATGTATAGAAAGTAGTTTTAGGTGTTTCCATTGATCGACCTAATCGTTCGCACTTCTAGTTAAAAAGGAAAAGTCAAGATTTGAATATGATTCATGCTTTGCAGTGTCATTTCATGATGGGTTAGTAGAGCAGGTAATGACTCGGGATTTGGTTTTAATTTCATGGATAAGAAATGGGAACTAATGGCACGTATTTGTCTTTAAGGACACAGCTCCAGTGTACAAACACATCTTTTCTGACTACACAGAGAGACTACTGGGGAAGCTTAACGGCCACTGTAATACTGAATAGTGGGACCAATGCTGCAGCCAAAAAAAGCCATGAGAAGAGACAGTAAAGCAGCATGACACCGCCTGCACTCTCAGGTGTCAGCACCAAGCGCCGTGCTCATCTGTTGCCGGCAGGACGCCGGCAGGACACCGGCACTAACGCAGCGTTAATCCCGCAGCCTTCTCCATGTATCAGCGCGCTCCTTTCCACACAAAAGGCTGCATAGGCCAGAAATAAAATAACGAGAACACACCAAAAAAATCTCCACATGATAAGCGAGCACAGGCAGAATAGTGGAAATGTGTGTGCAACATACATATGTATTTTTTATTGATAAAAAACACCTAAGCAGTGCACTCTGAGATGCATGCAGATGGAGGCAGCGTGTTACTTACAAGGGCTGTTGGCAGAAAAGCGTGTTCTCCTGGGCGAATAAGACTCGTTCTGATCCAGTTCATTTGCAGATGCGTTCAGCACCATCAGGAGAAAAAGTCCGGTCCTCAAAGGCATCGTCCTCTCAACACAGCTAATACAACTAAATGTAAAGAGACGCCTCCTGCTTTGGGATTTTAGAATGAATGACAAGCTTCTGCAGCGCCGAGAAAACGCAAGAAACGCACAGTAGGCTGTTACAAGTCAGCTGGCAGCAAATGTCTTTACACTGGACTCCTTTGGACTTGCATGACAGATCGCACTGATGTCAGGTCTGCATGGGTTTATAGGGGAGCGCTGAACATTACGAGTTCTGCGCCTGGACCAATCAGAAGGCAGGATTTAACACCGTGGTCCTGGTTTTTCCACTAGCTACTAATTGAGAAAAATCACTTAAGGCAGCCAGCCACTGAAGATCCAACAGCTCAGCATGGAGAATGTGGACATTATTATTTTTTATAATAACCTAAATATGTTTTTATTTAAATAGTTGGCCTATAGAGACTTTTTAAATCACCTCTGCAGTAACTGTAGCTAATGTTCACATGATATAAGTATAAAGTGAGTTTAAACACCCATAAAGAGACAAAAGACGACCACAAAGGGACCCAAAACGAAAAGAAAGTCACAAAAAAACTCCAATAAAGAGACAAAACAGCCATCACCATCCACCTGTCACTTTAGCTTCAGCCACCCTTTCCTTCATCCCTTCATTACTGAACTACATTTACAGGTATTTTAATTTTATTGTAACACACGTCATCCAAAGTTGATAGAAACAAAAATCTAACTATTAAAAGCCATCTTTTTTTTTCTTCCCACTATTCCAACAATCAGCGCTCTGGTTTGGTTGAAATGAACCTTTAATTCACCCGTTTATGTGTGAATTGTGGAAATTTGCTGCTCTATACACGATAAAAAGTAGTGTTTATTTACATGGAGCCTGGTGGGTTTCGTGATGGTGATTTTGGGGCTGTTTCACGTTAAAAACAATATATGTACCTATATTTTTTTTTTTGAAAGTATGTTTATTGATTTTCTAGAAAAGATTAAGGAAAGGGGAGAGGGGGAAAAGGAAAATTAAACCCTAACAACAAATACTAAATATACTGAACATGAAGAACACAGCACATCTTGGGTTACAGTAACGTTCCATGGTCAGGGTAAGGAGGGATACTACGAACAAAGATATCTTAAGATGAAGTTAAATGAATTTGACATCTACAAATCACATACTGATTTTCACAGTGAGGTCTCATAAAATAGCCGGTGTCTGTGGGTTCACATTTCTAAGATGAGTCCGTATTGGGTCCCATGTCTTGTCAAACTTGTCTCCTCTGTCTTCATTATAACATCTCAGTCTTTCCAGATGCAAAGTATTTAATAGTTCAATAACAATATGAAGGCACAGAATCCATTTTCCATACACGTAAGATTAGCTTTTTTTGCAATTACCATCCCAAATTGAATGGCTCTTCTTTCAGGTTCATTGAAGGAGTGGACACTTGTGGCCCCAAAGATTGCTACCAACAGGCAGGGTGCCCAATTCTTACCAAAAGCCTCAGAAAAAAACGGAAAAATGCACTTCCAATATGAAAAAAGTTTACTACATGCCCAGACAGAATGTGCTAGAGTACCTATCTGGGCATTACACCGGTTGCATACCGGTGAAACATCAGGGTCAAATTTCTGTAACTTTTCTCTGGAATAATACAGTCTATGGAGCGTTTTAAACTGTTTTGTTAAAAACTATCTTACTCGGTCAATCCTAAGCTGGATGGAGAAGCACATAAGAAGCTGGGTGCAGATGTTCAGTGATAGCCAGAGAGATTCTTCTTCTATATGGAAGAATAAAGGGCTGCTGTCCATCCAGGAGCTCGTGAGATTGCTAGGGTTGCAACATTTGGATAAAATAAACTTGTTTGCCAGCCTGGATGTCTGTACTGGAAAGTAGCAGAACTTTCTGTTATTTTGTTGAATGGTCTTGATTATTGTAGTTACTACATCCTCTTTTCTTGATTTTTTTTGTCCTATGGGTTACTTTGGGTGTGCTTTGTGAACCAGTGTCTTTGTTTTCTGAGCCCAGTAGATGACGCTCTTGGTTTGAAGAGAAAGGCCCAAGGTATTGCAATTCAGTTTATTCTCAACCCTTTGTTGAACAGAGAGCGCCATCTAGTGGGCTCAGAAAATAAAGACACTGGTTCACAAAGCTTCCTGCAGCCACATCACTACTTCGCAGCCTGCTGGACGACTGCTAGTATCAGCGTTCTCACTCAATACTGGACCAATTTCAAACATCTTTGTTTATATTAGTCACTTAGACAGCAAAGCATGGGACAATAGGGTCCAGATTGAGAAAAAAAAACTTAAAAATTCAGTCCCATACCTACCCCAAATGGCCTAATTATTCTTTAGTTCCTAATGTCAACACATGTAAAGCCCATCTCCACGCTAATAGACCAAAGTGTATTATAGTCAAATTTGGCTGTACTGTGCCAGACTTTAAAGCCTTTGTCTAAATATCAAACCCAGATTATTCAAATGACTTTTATCACTTTGGCATTTTCCTGAACCGTGCTTAACGGTGACACCATTGATGCTTCAACTTTGGGGAATCTCCCTAACATGGAGATAAACTACCTGCGTTGTTGACGTTATGTGTGTCGACCTAATTCTCCATTGTCCTCTTCCCCAAGACTGTGAAATGTTGGCTCGGAGTCTGCAAACTTGCAGCTGCACGTGCCAACATACAGAGGATGATGTGTGGGACTCGAAGCTATCATTAATCACGGAGGCCTCACGCCTCTTCACAACAGGGCAACGTTGCACACAGATTCAGACGCTAGGACGCTGGATTGTCCTGATGATGAGAATGTGGAGTAAAAGATAAAGAAGGAAAACTAACCATTCGGTTTGCCTCTAAAATGATTCAAGCCATGCTTGTCCTCTTGCCATCACAAATACTGTTCATTAGAGGTGTCATTGTGTGCTAAGCTAGGGTGACCAGATGTGCCCGGTTTTGGCGACCTGTCCCCGGCTGGGTCTGTCCCCGAAAATTTCCCCGGTTTTCCTTGTGACTGACACACCCAAAATTGCAATAAAAGAAAGAAAACGGTGACCAAAACTTAGCCGATAGTCGCTTATACTCAACACACACAAAGTCCAATTAGCACCCCCTAGTGGTGGCAGGAAATGCGACCTTGCTGTATATCTAAACCAGAGAACGTTGTAAGTTTTTTTTTTAAGGGTTGCAGTTTGGTTGAGTTAAGTCACAAAAAGTACTTTGTTTATTTCAGAAAGATCTTGGTTTGGGTTTAAATCCGACATTACTTCACTTCTGGTTACGTATGTGACGCATGAAGTTGAAAAAACTAGCCTTGTACTTATTTTTAAACAGGAGACGAACGTCTTTAACGTTGTGAAATGGTCACAATTTGGTTATGTTTAGACACGAAGTACTTGGATAAGTTTATAAAAAGATCGTCGGGTTAAAACTTACGATCTTTGACGCTACTTAATTTCGACAGTCTCAAATTGCCCCATTAGTAAAAAGAGTGTGCTATCTTTGTGCTTCAACTCTAATAATTTCTCAACATCTTAGGGCGTAACTTATGTAAGTCACACATGAGACATAAGAACTGTCAGTTTCTACCCTAGAGCATCTCTTTCTGGTCACAACATTTATTGAGCTGTGACCAAATCATCTTTGTTCAAGTCCCGAGGACGTCTCAAGTCATTTGGTCCAAGTCTCGAGTCAATTATTCACTGGTAAATTCACAAGTCCTCAAAACGGTAACTCGAGTCAATTTGAGTCCAAGTCTTAAATCCACATCTCGGCTTTTAGTCTGAGGTACTCAACTATTTAGTCAGTTTAGCTAACTATGTGAACTATTTAGTCAGTAGTTTAGCTAACTATGTGAACTATTTAGTCAGTGGTTTAGCTAACTATGTGAACTATTTAGTCAGTAGTTTAGCTAACTATGTGAACTATTTAGTCAGTAGTTTAGCTAACTATGTGAACTATTTAGTCAGTAGTTTAGCTAACTATGTGAACTATTTAGTGTAGTAGTTTAGCTAACTATGTGACCTCTATAATCAGTAGTTTTATCTATGTGACCTCTATAGCCAGTAGTTTTGCTAATTATGTTAACTCTTTAGTCAGTAGTTTAGCTAACTTTGTTACCCATTTATCAGTAGTTTAGCTAACTATTTGAACTGTTACTAAACTATCTATACAATGTCAGAAAATATGGATGAGTGTCTCCCAAAGTCCCAAAATGACGTCCTCAACTGTCTTGTTTTTGCCACAACTCAAAATTATTAAGTTTACTGTCAGAGAGGAGAGAAGAAACTCAAATTCTTACTTCTTACTTACTTATTTTTAATAAAGAAAATTACTTAAACTGATTAATAAATTATCAAATCGTCTGATAAATTGACGGATGACTCCTTTCTGCAAATTCAATGTCAAAATCTAGCCTGCTTGCTCATTGTTAAATGTCGACAGCCCCCCCCCCCCCCCCCCCCCCCCCCCCCCCCCCCCCCCCACACCACCGTCAGAATAATGTAAGATTTGAGTCAGATGTTGAGCTGATATTCTCTCCGTCAATATGTTGCTGCTCTTGCATTTATTGCTTCCCTAGGCTTTTTTTTTGCTCAGGCTTGGATGGTGGGGTCGGTGCATCTCCTCTGAAACTGAAGACGGGAATTGAGAGTTTATTCATGAGTTTGGGAGTCGGTCTCGTCCTTGTGAACACATCACTGCAGACTCTGTCTTTTTGGAGCGTGTCCATACCACAAACACATTTGAGAAGACCACTTGTGCGTCCTCTTTGGGGGAAGGATAATGAATTCCTTTGTCAAGTAGGAGAAGGTGATTCACCTTGTTTTCAGAGATATAACAGACAACATTGGCACGGCGCTGGAGATGGAGGGCAGAGTTCACCGAGAGGACAAATCTGTTAAAGAGGCCTGCTGCAGTGGGAGAGCATTCATTTACATCGAGTTAAATGAACTGATCCTCTGATTAGAGGTCACTTTGCATCTGAGTTGAATTTTGAATTGCCCTTAACGTATTGCTCTTTGCCTCCCAGCAAGTTCCTCCTATCATAATAAGATTGTGAGATTGCTCATTATGAGCATGAAATTTAAAATGAACGTAATAATAAATGGAAGGCTGACCCTTTGCACAAGCAACTACAATCACAAATACTGCGAATACAACGCGTGCACTTAAGCTTGTTTATGTAATTAGCCATCAAAGGGTGCTTTTAAACTTTGTCTATTTTAGCTCTCCAAAAGAACTCAGACCCATTAGTCAGCATTTTTGGCGCAAATGTTTGAACTCCAAAGGGACTCGGACACCTGTGGAACAAAGGTATTGGTTATTTTCTGCAATACGCAACCTGAAGAATGCCGCTTCTCAAACCCTTTTTTCCATCACATTCCCTTGCAACCCAAACTTTTTCAGCTCAAGACCCAAAAGAGAAATTTGGCGTCTCCCCGGGCCACAAATTTACAAAAATACACCATGAATCATTGTAACATCTACATTTTTAAACTGTGGACCAAAAGACGGAACAAACCATGAATTTAAATGTATATGAAGTATATTTATTCCATTATAAAAGTAAACAACAACAGAAAATGTCTATATTCTACTTCCTGTGTCTCACCCCTTTCTCAACTCATGTTCTCATCCCCTCCTAGGATAAGAGAAGAGAGAGAGAGAGAACCCCCCCCCCCCCAGCACCTGAGCTGAACAGACCAGTGTAGCAGAAAACAACGCTCATTCACATAACATTCATGTGCATTTTACTCTGACAATTGGCGACCCAATAAAACGGGTCTGCGACCCATTTTGGTTCCTGACCCTAAGTTTGGGAAACGTTGCTGTAAAGCAACACCTTCAAACATGCTGGTGGTTCTAGTGTGTGGGGGGGGGGGGGGGAAGAACTATGATTTGTCATATTTGTGAAGTGGAAAGAAGGCAACACACCCTGGATTATAATTACCAGTCGACAGTGATGTTTGCACCTGCATTTTTCCATTTTCTGTGTGTGTTTTGATGTGTGATGTTCGGCGGGGGGGGGCAATGCGTTTTGCTTTCTGTCAGCAGAAGCTTGGGGTGTTCACATGAGAATAGCACTCCATTTTTGAGGAAATCGTCTGAACAGGAGGTTAGCTGTGGGCCGCGGCGCTGACAGAAGGATCTGTCCGTTAGACACAGTACCCAGCAGACACAACGGAGAGACCCCCCAACGATAGAAGACAGACGTCATTATTAAATCACAAGAAAAGATTTGGGATAAAAACCCATCCAGCTACAACGCTCTGGAGCACAGAGCCCCTTAAGGGACATGGGGAATTAGTTTTTCATTTTAGACTTTCTGGTGAGCACGACAAAACCAAGGCTAGTAAAATGATGCTAACGAAGTACTGCTAACGTAAGTAAAGTATATGCATACAGCCCTTTTCACAGATCAAAATGACAGGGTTTCACAATAAAATTATATGAAAACAACAAAATAAAAATAAATTTGGACAACATGGGTACATAAAATCAGACAGCCATTAAAAACCCTTGTGTATCTATATCTAACAACTTGTAGAATAGAAAGCCTTTGTTGTCATTATACACAAGTGCAGGACCTGTGCAACGAGATTGAAGCAAAACCTTTACGCTGTCGACACAAAATATAAAAATATGAAGTATAAGAATATAAAATAAAGTATAGGTGGTTCAGAGAAATAAAAGATGGGGGGGGGGACGGGATCTGGTGCACAGTCCTGAGTCCAACTGTATACATATGTAACATAGCTTTGTATACACATTGTGTGAAAGTACACAATAAATAAATATTGCACTGGTATTAAATGAAATGGTACAAAATATAAATATTGCATTGTTTGAATAACCAAACATTATGTGGCTAAAGAAAACATATTTCACATTCACAGCATGAAACTGCAGTCACGTGATCAGCTTCCAGTTTGTTGATGACGCTATCAGGTACATTTTGTTGTGTTTTCAGGGAGATGAAAACCTCCTGGACAGCCTTTCTGACTGGTACTCATGATGGTTTCCAGTGAGCATGTGGAAACCAACATGAGTCCCAGACTGGTATCTCCTGGGCGCCCGGATAGCTCAGCTGGAAGAGTGGGCGCCCGTACAGAGGTTTCCTTTCCTCTCCCCTTTTTATTTCTTCAGCTGTCGAAAATAAAGGCATAAAATACCCCCAAAAATATAGTTAACCCTCGTGTTGTCCTCACCTGTCCTCAGGTCAAATTGACCCGTTGTCCTCTATCAATGTTCTTTTTAATTCCCCAAAATAATATGATTGATTCCACCCAACGCTGTTTGGCAAGTACACATCTCTACTTTCATTAATTTTGGGGCGTCTTATTACATTTTTTAGCATTTGAAAACCAATTGAAGTGTTTTTGAAATAGTATTGAGTAAAAGTTGACATATTCCAGTCTGTGATTATCATCAACATCCATTCCTTTAATTTTAGTCTCAATAATTCCTAATTTCATCTTTTCTAACTCAAACATTAGGCATAATTTCCTAGAAATGAGGTTTATTGATCATAAATTCCAAAAATAACTGTAAAACTGAAGTTAATAGTGTTGAAAACTGGGATCGGAACATCTCTACTTGACATGCGCTCAGCTATAGAGGATCTTTGCTGATATCTCCTGCGCACCAGGAAGTATCTCATAAGCACGATATAGAAATAGTTGTAAACCTTTTAAAACTACCTCCATAAATCAAATTTTCCTAACCAATGTTGCTGAAACCAGTTAAAATCTGTATTGTTAGAGGAAAATCTATTGAACCGACAGATGTGGAGCAACCAAAGTGAGATTTGGTTTCTGTGGGTGCGCTACAAATAGAGATAGATAGATTTAGATATTTATTGATCCCCAAAAAAAATGGAAATTAGGGTGTTACAGCAGCAAAATCAGTTGCACAAAACAAATGAAATACTAGGATACAATATAGTACATACATGAAATAATGAAAAAACACAGGAATAAAATATTAAAACAAACATTTGAATATATACAGGATGGTAATACAAAATGTGTAACTGCTTAATAAATAGTATGCTAAAATGTAAATAAACCCGTTGTGCATGTTGCTGTTGTTAGTGGTGTCCACCACTCCGAAAAGCATAGAGTTTGCACACACCAATCTCATTTTGTTGTGACCTTGTGCAAATTTTCATTTCTTAGAAAACATGAGCTTCAGAGAGAGACCGATTTTATCTGCCAGCTGATTTATACGTTTGAGTATTTTTAAGCTGAAAATGAGAAGCTTTGAGTTGGACTCCCTCACATGTCAATGTTTTAATTGAGATTTCATTGTAAGTGCATATTTGGTTTTCATGTGTGTGTCTCTGTGCGTATGTAATGATGTGATGTAGTTTTGATGCCTATCTTGGCCAGGTCTCCCTTGCAAAAGAGATTTTTAATCTCAATCGGTATTACCTGGTTAAATAAAGGATAAATAAATAACTAAAAAATATATCCGCATCGCCGATAGTTTTTTCCCGGCATTATTCCCAAACAGACGTCTGCAGGCAGCTCTGTGTTGCTGGAGACGCTGCAGGTCACGTGGAGTCCATGCACTGCCCCCCCCCCCCCCCCCCCCCCCCCCCCCCCCCCCCCCCCCCCCCCAACCGGCCCCCCAACCACTGGCACCATGGCAGTCTTAAATTAAAAATCAAGCACTTTATTTCAATGGCTACTTTTCAGGTTTGTTGTTTTCTTAAATTATTTCAAAGTGTTGACAAAGGACATTTAATGATGACCTGATTATATCGCTCTAATAATATCGGTCTTATAATATATCTGTCTTATATTATATCTGTCCTATAATATTCCAGCAAGCAACGCATCATCACGGCTGTGTTGTAGATGTTGATTAAAGGCTTTTAACCTTGCACAGTAAACCATATGCAGGGCACCCATCCAGATGGGTGATATGAAGGGTAGATGATTGCCGAAGTGACAGTGATCTGTTTAATTGTTGTTATTTTTAAAGAAATTGCAGAGCAGATTCCAAAATCAAACCCAGTGTGACAGGGTTTACATTTTTCTGATTTAAATTGAGGGAGAAAAAGCAGTACCGGCTCAAGAAAATCAGCTTTTATAAATGCCAATACCGATAGATCGGGAAATGCATAATATCGGCCGATTATATCTCTAATGTCCATCCCAGTTGCTCAAATTCCAAGGTGATGTCTTTAACCCTTGTGTTGTCTTTGCGTCAACCATAACAAAAATTACCGCTTTTTCTGACATTTTTGACACTGTTTCAGTGTTGTGGGTGCTTTTTAAAAAAATGTTTTTTCCAAAGTTATTTGATATTTCTAATGTTGACATTTTCAGTTGTTATTTTAAAGACTCATGTTTTTGTGATTAAAAAAAAACTGAAAACGGGTCAAATTTGACCCGAGGACAACATGAGGGTTAAATGTCAGATATTCAGTTTAACGGGTTATAAAACAAAAAGAAAAACAAGAACGCTCCATATTTCAGAATCGTTCAACGGCTGATGAACAGAAAATCGGTATTGGCATCGGCATTAAAAAAAAAAATCCATATCGGTCGATCCTTAGACCAAATACTCACCGTCACATCAGCAGAATGGACGGTGTAATGTTTCAGTTTATTTTCCAAAGAGTATAAAGTTCCTTCCTTCCTCGGTAGTATCTCAGTAGATGGTGTTTTCCCTCCAACAGATGTCTGCCTGACTCGAACATGGCTGGAAAACTCATGGGACCAGCATTCCTGAACGTGTATCCAATATGAGTAGCATAGCAGGGACATACATCTGGAGGCTGGAATGAAAACACGCTGCCCTTCTGCTTCTTGAAACATTAGGACCCAAAACATTACATGAGAACAAGTTAATTGCTACACATGTTTCCACATTCTCCAGGCACTGCTGTGAGACGGTACTAAAAGATTGAGCTGTTTCTCTGCAAAAGAAAAGACACTAGAACATGTAGAAGCATATAACTATAACACTCTAGTTCCAACGATGTTATCACAATACTAGTTATCTATATATTATATTCATAGAACAATTCTATCTGTAAAATTCTGTTTAATAATTGTATTCATTTCTATGTTTATTCAGTACATATCCATGTCCTGCACTTATTGAACCAGTGTATATCCTGCACCTGCTGCTATTGCACTTCTGGTTAGACCTAAACTGCATTTTGTTGCCTTGTACCTGTACTTGTGTAATTACAATAAAGTTTAATCTAATCTAATTTTGAGGAAAGAATATGTACAAGAAGAGACAAATAATGTTTTGATCCCATTTTAATTTAGCCACGTTTTACACGTATGATGTTTTTCCGTTTAAAAGATCATTTTGCTAGTGATAAATGTCTGTTTGTTGTAGATATGTTGTAGTCAGAGCTGTAGTCAAGACCACCTTAGTCGAGTCCAAGACAAGTCCAAGACCAGGACTAGTCGAGTCCAAGACCAGGACTAATCAAGTCCAAGATTAGTCCAGAACTAGTTGAGTCCAAGACAAGACCGAGTTCAAAGAGGCTCGAGTATGAGTGAAGACTGAGTCCAGGACAGGAAAAAGGTCTTATGCATGACAGTATCAAGACAATTATTCTGGGTTTCACTTTCCCTCCAATATTATTATCAACATAATAAAGACACCTGGACTCGGTCCAGACCAAAAGCCATATTGGGCAAGACCAGTGGCCGAGACCGAGAAAAGTCAGAGTCCAAATGCCAGCGAGACCGAGACAAGTCCAAGACCATAAAAAAACGGTCTTGAGTCCAAGACCGGACTCAATTACTCCAGTCCTGGTTGTAGTACCACTTAGTTTTGTGTAATACTGCTCAGTGAACTGCTCAGCGTTTAGGGATGCCTGATGAAGTTCCACGTTGTTGATGGCGTCTGTGTATCGAAACAGTATCGCCACTGAAAATATCGCGATACTAGCTGTATTGTTTTTTTTCCTCAGTGTATATGCACCAATAAAAGTAGATAGAAATACATGAATTAATTTAGATTTTAAAAGCAATAAATGCATGAAAACAAGTTGTGGACGAGTCTCGAAGCTCGAGTCCAAATCAAGTCTGAAGTCTTTTGGGTCGAGTGGCAAGTCAAGTCTGAAGTCAGCTGTTTGCATGACTCGACTCTGAGTCTCAGACTCCCCATCTCTGGGGCCTTCACCTCTGTTTTTCCTTTTCAATGTTGCTTGTACCACTCCTCACTTCATGTTCCACTGGAAGCGTTCACAACTACTCGCAGAGCTTAACCCTTATGTTGCCTTCCCGTCAACCATGAACAAAAAACACGTTTTGGTCACTTTTTTTCAACATTATTATCGTTTTTCCCCGACATTTTTGTAACTTTTTCAATGTTGGGGGTGCTTTTTTAAAATGTTTTTACTGTTGACATTTCAGTGCTTATTTCGACGGTCCATTTCTTCTCCCAATAAATAAATAAATAAATAACTTAAAACGGGTCGAATTAGACCCAAGGACAATATCAGGGTGAGTACCAAATTCAAGAAAGATTGTATTCATGTTAAAAACATGTTAAGCATAGACACGTAATTGCTATCAGTTTCTGTGTTAAATAAAGCTCAAAAAGTAACTTACATTAAACAAAAAAATGTTTCAAAGGCTTCTTCTACAGGCAGAGTTTATCCAGTCAACAGAATAAATACCTACATGATGACCTGATCTTTGATGCAATCACAAAGGGTTTTAGAATGATGTATTTTTCTCCAGATGATATACAGGTAAAGCTTCGGGTTACGTCAGGGAGTTTTTTTTTTTGTGAGTCTCATCATCAGACTCCTGAACTGGGTTTTTCTTTTAGAAAGCATCCGTGCTGCTGAAGGGTCCATGAGAGTCCTGGTTTCTCCTCAGGGTATGTAAAAGGATGTTACTGACCCAGATCAGGAGCCCAAAGACATTTTGCAAAAAAAAACATTGGTTTTTAATATTGTGTGTGCTTGTTATGTTTTTTTTTTGCTCAACTCTTCTGTTGCAAGCAGCTAAATTCTGATTGGAAACATTTTTAAATGGAAAATGCTTTTGAAGTTCAATAGTGGAAAGTATGGTCCACTTGTGTGGGCCAGCCTGTTGAAGATGCATTTGAAATGCATTCATTTATCAAACCCATGCTTTTCTCAGAGCCCACAGTGGACCACAATATCATTCCCATGCTTCATCTCTCCTAATCGTGCAATGGCACTTTGTCGTTCGCTGTGTGAAACACACCTGCCGTCTATTAGGTTATGCAACCTGTTCTGTTCTCACTCCCAACTCGTCAAACACTCGCTCCAGGTCAGTGGCTCTCAGCCTCAGAAACAAGGCACCTTGCAGCGTCTGTAGCGCTGTGAGATGACGTAGTATTAACAGCAAGTAGTATGAAATCTCGTAAGGAGGCAGGTTGTGTTGGTGGAGGGGTCAAACAACACAGGACTTGTGCCCAGGAGACCGGGGTTTGTGTCACTGAAAGGTACATTTTGTAACCCCACTTACGATCTTTTCCTAAACTGTCATGTTTTTGTGCCGCATGTCAGTTAAACTCTGAAAAAATAAATAAAAATTAAACAAAAAAAAAAAAAAAAATATATATATATATATATTCGTGAACATCACGTCAGCTTCACACACGTCAGCTTCACACACGTCAGCGTGTGATACCGGAGGTAAAGTAACATCTGATTTAAACCCAAACCAAGACCGTTTTTCAAAAACCTTTCTTCTTCTACTTTTTCCTTTGTACTTTGTCCTTTGTCCTTTGTTACGTCTTAGACGTGTTTAAAACCGCGACCCTTACATTCAGTTTTTTTATTTTTTATAATTGAACCAGAGAACGTAACGGTCGCGGTTTTAAACACATCTATAACGTTAAGGACTTAGTTATGTTGTGTATTTGTATCTATATATTAATACCTACTTCTGAGACATTATACCCGGCTCTAAAAAAAATAAACAAAACAAAAATTTGTAAGAAATAAAACTTTCTGAAAAATTGACCCTAACCTAAAACTAGCAAACGGAGTCTAAAAACTAAAATGAAATCCTGAGTCAAAATTCTAAAACTTTTATAACCTTGTCACATTGTGGATTTATCTTGGGCATTTTATATGGAGCAACCCAGGTTATATAAAGCTTCAGGTTGTATTAAAGCTTTGTCATTCAGCGTACAGCATTAAGACACGCCGATGGAATATGTCAGTAAAGATTTTGTAAAACCTCAATACATGTCATCAAATCACATGTTTTACTCTCATGGATTTGAGATAATTTGAGATAATTTTTATAATTCCCCTTTACATTCCACCGCCTAAGCACATGCTTGGGTCTGTGCATTAACACTTCAAACACACATTTACACACACACACACACACACACACACACACACACACACATTTACACACACACACACACATTTACACACACAGCAGGCCAATTCCCAGCGCCTGTACCTTTTCAGAAGGATCCTGTCTGTATGCAGCATGCAGTCGTACCTAGGCTGTGTTCCCTCCGCCCGGCCATCTGGTTTCAGTTCAGACCCATCTGGATCTGTCTCCAGCCCAGGCATCTCAGGAATACATTTTGGAGGGGTGCCCACATCCGTTCACACAGACAAGTGTTTTCAATTACTCAATTTTAAATGTCTCTAAAAAACCCAGTGATTGGGCTTTTTTTTTTCTCTCTCTCCAAAGCTGCAGTGGTGGTAAACAGAACTTTAAAAGAGTTGCTTTGTAGGGAGGTTGACCCGTTCACAGGACATGGACCGAGTTACATCTCGGTGCATGTCAGGAGAGGGAGCACCTCATAGACTTCCGGGATCACAACACACACTTGTTTGCTGATTCCGGAGCTACCGCAAAATATCTCGTCGGCCGACGTGAAGCAACCGGAGAGCCGAGAAGTGATGAGAACCATGCAAAGAACTCGTCTCGCGTTGTAACCGACGAGATGATCCCACTCGCTACCACAACCCAAAAGGGCCGTGTTAGCCTCGTGTGTAGCTGAGGTTTTTCTCATTAAACCCAGACGGTGTTTTAGGTCTAAAGCAATTTATCAGTTTTATACGAACCCTGGGTTCACTTCACAGTAATTGATATTGATGAATTTCTGAATCGAGTTACATCAGTTACTGATTTCTTAATGGTAATTTATGGCCATTGCTTGTTCCAATGTGCTGCAATAATACAGACATTGGATTAAATGTTTTGGATTCTTATAAGAAACATTCTGATCTACTTTTTGATGTTGCTGTTTTGATAGACAATGAACGGAAAGAACAGACGACAGCGATAGCAAGTAAGCCAACCTGCAGCCAAACTAGAGCTGCAGCGGTTTGTCGACTAATCGATCGGTCGATCGCTTGAAAACCAATCGTTCACTATTTTAATAATCGACTAATCAAGTACTTTGTAATGCCAAAAATGGCAAAAAATGCTGTTTTCAGCCTCTCTAACATGGCGATTTCCTGCTCTTTTCTGTGTTATATCATCTGCAACTAAAAATCTTTGGACTTTAAACTGACAAAACAAGACTTTTAAAGCGTCTCTTTGCCTTAGACTTTGAGAAACTGGGATAGACATTTTCACTATTATCTGACATTTTGAAGACAAAACGATTAATCGATTAAACAATCCGCAGATTAATCCATAATGACTTTAATCATTAGATGCATCCTTAAAAGAAACCAAATGCATCATGGTTACATCCTCACACATGAATCCCTCCTGATGAATTCTGCTGTGTCAGAGTGACACTATTTAAAAATGTGAGGACTTCTACTGTCTGACTTCCTCACGATGTCCACAGGCATGTACTCACAGTCTTTCACCCGGCTGCGTGATGAGGTCTATAGTGAAGCGTTTATGCATTGTCGCAGGCGGTGGCAGTTAAGCCAAAGGAAATACTGCCCCTCTTTTTCAATTTGCATGCTAATACCACTGCAGATTTAATCTGATATGAGCTGCCCAGTGGTAGCCCTCATATAAATTCCCCATCAGGCATCCAGTCCAATCTATCTCGCATTAGTCCTGCAGCCAGTCCCAGCGTCACATTGTTCCACATTGCTCCTTCGTCTTTGTCCTTTTATTTGTGCATATAAAATAAAAAAGAAATATACAGTAACATAAGAAAATACACAGGTAATTTGGAAAAACTGAAGACAACCTGATGGCTTGTAAAATGTCAAAGGACCTGACATTCAGACTAAAGAGAGCTGTGCATGCTCGCCAAATGGACAGAAATCGGTTTAAGGAAAGAAAAGAGACATTCCAGACAAGGGGTACTAAAGACAAAAAAACAAGGAAGAAAACTAAATTAAAACTATTTTTACACCAGTCGTCTGATCCATACAAGGGTATCGGTCGTTTATACCCCCCCCCTCTAATACGACCCACAAAGGCGTTTCATTTGGCGGGAACTACGTCTTCAAATCTAAACCAGAGACCGTAAGGGGGGCGGTGTTTAACACGTCTTTAGGGTTGTGAAACGGTCGGTTTGGTCAGGTTTAGGCACAAAAACAACTTATTTAAGTTTAGAGAATTTGGTAGAAACTGACTTCCCTTCAGATTAGGGATGCAGAACGTGACGCAGCTCCGTTCCGTAAATTAAAAAACAGAAAAACGTGCTATTTACAGCACTTTAATTTTCAAACAGGACCCCTTTTTTCCCCCGCTATGGCCCCGCTACGACCCGCCCTTTAACGGCTACTATTGGCCAGGCGTCCATGCTTGCGCAAAGACAACGTAACCTAATTGGCTCAGGTCCTAACCCCTGACCAATTACCCATCCTAACCTTAACCACTCGAGGTCAAATGCCTAACCCCAACCAATCAACCACTATGGCTACGCCAAGCCCCCCAGATCTCCGGGTTGGAAGTGCTTGACTTGGCGGTCTTATAATCTGTCACCTTACTTCTTGTTTTGCGCTTGTCATAATTACTACGGCCACTAGGGGACGCCGCTACTATGACGTTAAAACTCCAGGGTAACATGAGTTATGTCATGTGAAACGCTTCATGTCTCTTCCGTGGTTTGGTGTTGGAAAAAGTTCGGCCAGTAAACTAGCTCAAAAAATGTCCATCCAGGGCGCCTGGGGAGCTCACCTGGTAGAGCATGCGCCCATGTACAGAGGCTCAGTCCTCGACTCAGCAGCTTCAGGGTCGCCTCTGGCCTGCGGCCCTTTGCATGTCATCCCCCCCCCCCCCACCCCCCTTCTTCTTTCACTGCTAAACTGTCCTGTCATAATAAAGGCCTAAAGATGCCCAAAACATCTTAAAAAGGGTAATCCAGACACTTTTGGGGTTTCAAAACATCAACATAATCAACAACTTTTTTTTTGGATAACATCAGTCTGGGTTTTAAATTGTAGCCCAGGTAACAAACATGATAAGCCATATTGGGTGATCACAGGCCCAACACAGATCCCCACAAAGCTGAGCACAGGTAAATGTAGTTTTTGTGTTAGTTTGGCTCACTAATTAGCGCTTGAACAAACGACCTAAGGGAGCGTTTTTCGGGGAACGACAGCCTCAGACGTGGGAAGATCTCTTTGCAGACTGTCCACTGCGGTTAGATTGATTTCCAGGAACCAGTTCATTAATGCATGAGTTAGAAAATTATAGAAATTCTTTGTGGAGGCTTTGTTGTCTTGTGTGTGTGTGTGTGTGTGTGTGTGTGTGTGTGTGTGTGTGTGTGTGTGTGTGTGTGTGTGTGTGTGTGTATTGTTGTAAAAGTCCATAAAGTCACATACACCAACAAGTCTCACCATGACACTAATCCCCATGTTGTTAAATGTGTTTTATATGCAGCTTTTATTCTGAAGGGCAGAACTGAACGGAGCTGGGGATCTGGAGGATCATTGTGGTTTCGATTTATGGTGCTGGAGTGTTTCTCAACGGGTCTTGCGGTATTCACCGCATCTCTCCGTAATCCATAATCAGAGTTATGGACATAGCACTCCATCAAGAGCTCTTCAACATCGCTCCGAGAATGTGGACTTGGTAATTGAATTTGAACATAGCTTACGATGGGAACATAAGCCAGATGCCAGGATGTTTATGGCATTGTTGCTTTGTGGGCAGCAGTGTACACAACCTACGCAGCCACATTTTCCATAGCCAGTGCACTCTTATGGTCAGAAACATCCAGTAATGGACTATGTTTGAGCTGTGATATGCGTTGTGTACATTCATTACTGCGCTGTGTGGAATTCTGGCAAAGAAAACATGATTGACTATTGTTCTTGCTCAGATCAAATGTGTCTTTTTAAGGAAAAGGGAGAGAGAGAAGGGGGACGACATGCAGGAATCAACCCGGGCAGCTGCGCTAAGGACTGAGCCCCATGGGCCTTTCACACCTACCTGGCTCAGATTTTCAGACTTTTCAGTTTGATCTGAACCAATATTACAGGTGTGAGACGTCCTTTTCCTCCGAAGCGTCCCGTGAATTTGTCAGCTGTGTGAGCGGAGTTAGCAACGGCTTTCAGCGGCACGGCTTCAGGGAAGGTTGCTCTCCTGTATCCCCGATCATAGCTCCTCAGAGATCCCTCCTCAATCCTTGCTTCTCGATCCTCGGGGGGCAAAAATACGAGCTTTGAGACGGCCTTCGCGAAGGCGGACCAGAACAACTTCCGGTTCAAGAGAGGAGATATCAAATAAGCAAAGCAGCCCAGGTCTCAATCTTAATCTTAATGAGGGACACATTAAACATGCTCTCCGCCACGTCATCAAAACACCAAATGAGGGAATCTTTTTTCAGTGTTATACAAGCTCATAAACACCTTACTGTCACATTTGTGTCAAACCCAGTATTTCTTGAAATGTAGTACATATTGTCCAGATGTACAGCCAATACTGGTGTACAGTGCTGCAGGTTTTGTTGAATCTAGACATGGGTAAAGCGTTCACGGCAGAGCCCCGTTCATTCCTCTGAGAGTTGCTCAGTGCTGCATGAATAGAAGAAATTCAGCATAAAAAATGACCCATAAAGCAGGCGCGCTATAGGAACCTCCGCCAGCTGAGCCCGCTACTACCGGTTTAGCGCTCCGCTAACTCAAATGGGGATAAAATGATTTCATTGTGCAGGTTTTCTAGATTTTGCAAATGTTATCGGACAGGATCGATCAAATTTTGACAGTGAAACAGGTCATTTTGTGGGGGGATGTGACGTTCAACGAAATGAATCCACTTTTACAAAGCTAAGCTTACCTAGCTCGTAATTATTTTGTGTGTTGCGTTTAACGTGAGAATGAGACCAAGCTGGCCTGGATCAGAGCATACTCTTCTACCTAAGGGGGGGTTGTGCTGTGTTGATCTGACTCACCCAGGCGTTTGGGTCAGATGATGGCTGCTGGCATTGGTCTCTCCTGCCCTCGGGAGACCGCCGCTCATCGTCCGTGGCCGCTTCCCAGCATCCTCCCCGTCGTTGCCGTTGTCAACAGGCCGGCCACATTCTCTGTGTTGTACTTCAAGTTTTAAAAGTTGTGGGATAATAAGAATTGCTCTTCAGCATCTTTGTTTTTAATAATGCTCTAAAGTGTGGTTTGCGCCTTCCTGAAATACTCTCTAACCTTCCGGTCCAGCCGGGTTCAACCCTCTTGTTGTTCTTGGGTCAAGTTGACCCGTTTTCCTATATAAATGTTCTTTTTAATTCCCCAAAATAACATGATTGATTCCACCCAACGCTCTTTGGCAAGTACACATCTCTACTTTCATTAATTTTGGGGCGTCTTATTCAATTTTATAGCATTTGGAGAAAAGAAATGGAAGTGTTTTTGAAATAGTATTGAGTAAAAGTTGACATATTCCACTTTGTTATTATCATCAACATTCATTCCTTTAATTTTAGCCAAAATAATTCCTAATTTGTGCTTTTCTAACCCAAACATTAGGTATAATTTCCTAAAAGTTAGTGTTTCGTAGTGTTGGAAATGTCAAAGAAAGTGACAAACATTGAAGAAAAGCGTCAAGTGTTGAAAAATGGGACAAAATCATTAGAAAGTGTTAAAAACACTGATCAAAAAGCGTCCACATAAGTGTTGATTTTCATTTTTGATGGGAAGACAACACGAGGGTTAATCAGCTTAACACAAACACACCTCATGTGTCACATGTCCTAACTGACCCTATGACTACTCCTACCTGTCGAATCACCCCTGATTTACAGACGTCTCTTTTGCCATGCAAGTCTCTGGGGGGGGGGGGGGGGGGGGGGGGGGGGGGGGGGGGATACTGTTTTAAGGCCTGGTGATGGACACGGAAGTTTTAATTTCACAGTTTGGCCGCTGTGTCAAATTAGCTTCAAAGCCTGGTGAAATTCCTGGGGGCTGGGAACTACTTGTTAAAACAGCGTCTCAAAGATCCACAAGTCAAACCAACATTACAACAGTCAATTCACAGACCATACCTGTAGAAGGTGAGAGGCTGAGGTGATCGAAAGGCTATATGCAAAAACCACTTACAAACACTTTGAGTTACAAATGAGCTGGAAACAGAGCACAAGGAACATGCTGCTCCAAAAACAGCATCTCGCGCCCACTGCAGCTGACTCTGCAGCCACCTCTGCACACAGTGGTTTGTCATTAACTGTTGTGCTTTTTCATTGCTCTGTTTATGCATCCAAGCTGCTTCAGCTAAATGTGTGGGTTTCCCTTTCCCAACGGTCAATTAAGATTGATTACATAACTTGTTTTTGGATTATGCCAAGTGCTTATGAGAGGAGAATTTAATACAGTGCGGGTAATTACATAAAGACAATTATTCACTCAAAGGCAACAAACTACTCATATACACTGCTGCAGTGATGTAGGCATGTACAGCAAAGCCTTGACCTGCCTTTTGCAAAATTGAGCTTGAATTGAAAAAAGGCAAGAAGCGTCTTAACCAAGCCACAGCCCACTAGTGTCATGGCAGACACCCGAACCAGACCCTAACCCTAACCAGACAACCGCTGCAATGGATAACGATGAAAGCTTCGGGATTTGTAGTAAAAGTGCTGTGCATCCTCGTTGGAACACAGCCTCCATGTCCTCCGTGTCCAGAGCAGCTTGGCCGAGCGCTGTGAGTGAGTGAACGCAGATGGGAGAGATGCCCAGCAATGGAAAACAGGGAATAAACTAGCTTAATGAAAGCATCATGGCACAGTGAATAGCCAGTCTAAGCCATCAGTGAGAATGCCCCGGGGGTAGGAAGATGGGCTGGTGTGCGTGCTGGGGGCTGGAAGCTTGCCGACATCCAGGAGCTCGTTGTTGGCCCTCTGTGGGCTCATGGCAGTCCGCTCTCTCGCCATCCAGCCCCTCCTGGGAGCAGCCAGAAAGCTGATCTGCCATGTTACAAGATGTTAGGCCGATTGGCCCGAGGAACCAAGTAACATATATGTAAAAAAACAAAAGTCTTTCTTTTATAGATGGAGTTGCATCTGCATGCAATGGCCTTGCACAGTTTCACTCCCAGCGTATCAAACAGCGACCCTTAGTCAGGTGCCTTTTTTCTTTTGCCTGTTTTTTTGTTTTGTTTTTGTTTTTTTAACAGAGGATCATGGCATAGTACACACAGATACAGGCTAGCAGGTCAGGTGTGTGTGTGTGTGTGTGTGTGTGTGTGTGTGTGTGTGTGTGTGTGTGTGTGTGTGTGTGTGTGTGTGTGTGTGTGTGTGTGTGTGTGTGACTCCTGAATACCCAAAAATGGCTGTTAGGGGAGGGCAGTGTGTGCTTGTCCAGAAGGTTGTCAATTTGGGGCAAGACCAGAACACACGAGTATGGTCGGCAGGGGACTGTTACACCTGTTACAGGTGACCCGGTGGGGTGTGTTTTAGACAATTTTGTGTTTGTGTAGGGAAGTTTATGAAGGACCTTGCATTGGTTTAGGCTACGCCAAGCGCATATGGAGGAACTGGACCATAGCGTTGGCATGATCCCATTGTAATGGTCACGGTCAGGTCGTCATCTCACGCAGCTTTCGACAGAATCCGAGGGTTCACAGAGATCGAGCCTAGTGAGTCATAATGTACAGAAATGCAATCTTTGCGGTAGGTGGTCTGTCGCCAGGAGGGAGACAGTCAGGGTTTCGGAAAGTGGGGGACAGCTTCTTGACAGAGTCTCTAATCTGAAAAAAGCAGAGAGGTGTGCTATACTATCTTGTTTAGGTCCTTAACGCTGATAATGTCATTAATATGCCAGGCATATTATGATGCATGCAAATGCATTATCATGCATTTTTAGCATGAATGCCAAATCGGACCTCAAGGGAGTAAAAACAATTTTTTTGAAAAATGGCGTCAATCTGACTCCAGATCTTGAGCAAGAGGGACACTACACCACTAGACGTGAAGTGAGGCCCAGTTGTTACTCATCCAGTACAAAGGTTTTTGCAGGTTAGCATTACAGAAGTCTCTTGTTAGCATCTTGTCGCAAAGTGACGCTGGTGCATCGGGGAGTGACGTTTTCTTTCTTTTTTTTTACAACGGAGAACAGAGTATAAGGGATTTACAGATCTGAAGCCAATGTCGAGCAGACAAAAGAAAAAGCAATATAATTTTAGTTGGACTTTGAGGGTTATATAACTCTCATTCACAGTCCTAGACCTTATTCAGGAAGAATAAAAAAAAATCTAACATCTATTAGTCGCTGTCAACAGCCTTTTAATTTAGTCTACTCTGTATTTATTCTTTTCTCACAACTTTTATTCCTGTGACTATAAATAAAATATGTCAATAGAAGCCGTTTTCCCCTCTCCGCAGGGCGCGAGCGACCTTCGTGATGAAGTTATATAAGGCGCCAATGCACAATGCCACTATTCACTGCTTGCTGCCATCTCATTTTAAAAGATAGTTTCCTAACCTACCTCATCATCCATCTATACAGTACGCACACATTTCATATTTCTAGAACGCACAAGACTGCACGGTTTCACTTGAATTTTACTCTAAGAATGGGTCTGGGGTGCTCCAAAACTTGTAAGACATGCTCTTTAAATCGTTCCTCCTTCACAACAGCAATGTATTTATATAAAATGAATTTACACCCGTTTTTATTTCTACTTCCCACAACCGAAGGCTCTCCAGCAGACATGAGGATGGGTTGGTGGTCCACAGTAAGGACAGTTATGCAGTGTCTCAAAGGCACAGAACAAAAGTAGTGTTCACCACAACACCTGTTAATTGTTAGTAATATGGGAAGACGATGATAGGAGGATTGTCCCTTTTGTAAATGGATGAAGGCGAGGGATTAAATCCAAAAAGGTTCGGACTTAAATCCTGCAGGAGCCAACACTGTGTCCATCAACGGCCACGTGTCCTTTTAGAGCCGCAGAGCCTTTTCAATCTTCGTAAAAATGTATAAGCCAAGTCAGCTAAAAGCCTAAAATGTAAGTGTAATAGTTGCTGTCTGTGACCGGCATGGTGGGTTTTCACTCTCACTCTATTCAATGTCAACTCCTCTGACAGAAAAGCCATTTACAACCTGCAAATATGTCCTTCATCGACTGGTAGAGACGGGGAAGTTGCCAAGCATTTTTCCACGGATCCATCAGGAACCGAATCCAACCGAGAGCCGGAGAAGTGCAAACATGGCAAAGCTGGGTCCCAGCCTCTCTTCTTTGTCAGCAGGACGGATATTAAAACACACAAATAACACACAAATAGAAGATGGGGCGGATGAATTAAAAGGTGACAGCCACAGGGAAAAGATGCATGCAGGAAAGACACAGTTTGAGTCCTTTTTTTATCTCTTATCACTCATCTCTACCAAAACAATTCCTCTTAAATTAGATTAATAACCACTTTTGAAGGGTGTTATATTTTGCAGGGAGTTGAAATGATGCATTTTCATCTTCTCTCATCGCGTGGCGATAAAAGTGAATTGTTTAATCTCGCGCTTACTCGTATTAGTCTCCATAGTTAACTTGCGACTCCTCTTTAAATCTAAATGTTATTAAAAAGGAATGTTTTTTTAAGATTTTTACACTCAAGTGGTATTTAAGACTCAACTCCAGAGATAACTAAGTTCACACTGACAGAACATGCAAATAACTACTAGTCCTGTTGAGAGATCCATCTGGAAGGCCTTTAAAACTGAACCTGCAATTCAAAAGACACTTTAAAAAACAACAACAACAAAAACTGCTCATTTCTGCTCAAAAAGCTTTGTTTCTAAACCCGGACACTTCTCCTGTAGTTCCTCCCACTCCTTGGTGAGCGTTGGTCGTGTGTGTTCCAGTGCTGTTACTACGTCCATCGTTTCAGGGTGTATCCTGTCTCCTTGTGTTCGGCTGGTCATGACTTCTGAACCCTTACCTGATCCAGGACTGCTTCTGTGGATCTCTTTAGCTCCTTCCCTAACATCCGTGGAGACAGCGTGGTCTCCGGTACCGACCTCCTTTGTGTTCACCTTTGCGCCGACTGCCATTTTTGAGTTCAAGTTTTCCAAACTGCCGTCTTTCTTTACCTTTTGCTTACTGTTGGGACTTTTGATGCTAAGTGAGGACGTTGTTGTGCCCCACTTCATCGGTTACTGGAGGTTTAACTCTCATGTTGTCCTCGGGTCAAATTGACCCGTTTTCCTATATCAATGTTCTTCTTCACATGATAACATGATACATAACATGATTGATTCCACACAACGCTCTTTTGGGTGATTTTGATGGGTAGTTTTGGGGCGTCTTATTCATTTTTATAGCATTTGAAACCAAATTGAAGTGGTTTTGAAATATTATTGAGTAAAAGTTGACATATTCCAGTCTGTGATTATCATCAACATCCATTCCTTTAATTTTAGTCTCAATAATTCCTAATTTCTGCTTTTCTAACTCAAACATTAGGTATGATATCCTTTAAATGAGGTTTATTGACTGTAAATTCCCAAAATAACTGTAAGACTGAAGTTTAAAAGTTAGTGTTACGTTATGTTGAAAAGGTCAAAAAAAGGGACAAACATTGAAAAAAAGCGTCAAAAGTGTTGGAAAAGGGACAAAAACGTAAGAAAAAGTTAAACATTGATAAAAAGCATAACAAAATTGTTGATTTTCAATTTTGACGGAAAGACAATACGAGGGTTAAAAGTTTTTTTAGAAATGTATTTTGTTAGTTTTCTTGTCTCTTGTCCAACCATCAAACCCTCCGGTCAAGAAACGTCAATGTGGACACTAACATTAACATTTAATGTACCATTGATTTTATTTTTTTCAGTGGATCTTCAACATTTTTACAATTCCTCCTGAGAAGAACAATCTATTTAACAAATGTTATCGTGTGTCCAATAGCTGTTGAGACTTCCAGACGCGTAAGTCTGGACCGAAGTGGTAAACCAACCAATGGTGTCGTTGCAAAATAGTGTCAGGAAGGAAGTTGTTTTGGTGGAAGAAAACGCCTCAATCCAATGTTAAATGAAGTTAACTCTTGATACAGTAACGTGAGCTTGTTAAATTACCTTAATTCGCTCTTACGGGTGTATCGCCGTGGGTACTTTGTCTGCAGCAATCCCCCCAAACGGTCCCAAAATGCCCAGTTAAACATATTCTTAAATATAAATAGTTAATCTCAAGAATCATTCCCTGAAAGAACCAAGCAAGCCTGTTTTGTTGCACGATCCATTTTCAGCGTGTAGATCGCCAGCTTTACCGTAGCGAAGGGATTTAGAGAACGGCATTGTGGGAATGTACTTATGTTGATCAAGACTATGGGTGTATTGATGAGTGCAGCTTTAAAGTGTAAAAGCAGGTGTTTACCTGCTTACCAACTTACACTTACCAACATGATCTTATGTTTAATGAATGGCAGGAGGTGGAGGGATATAAAGCACGTCCAGTTGTAATTAGTGAATGTTTCGTTGTTGGAGATTCATCATCTCTCAGTTGGACGTACTGCGTTCAGTGGACATGATCAGGGAGTTAAAACCATGGGTTTAGTGGCTTTGGCGCATATTCACAACGTCTTTCGGGCTTTGCATTAGACCTGTTTTGGAAGGTTTGAGACCGGTTTAATCCTTACTGTCCACAAGCATTACATGTAGAAGAAGGGGACGAGGAAGTCTCGCGTGGCTGGTGTGTATGTGTGAATCAAAGGGAAAGTAAATGAGTGTTTTGGGTTTTTTTTATGAGATATTTTCTGTAGCACTTTGGTCTCGTGGGTTTATATAACTTTGCAGTGTAAACCACATCGAACACTCGCAGTGAGCGGGACGAATGACCAAAACAAGAGGATCCCTCATAACCTTTCATGTGAGCATTCTTGGCAAATCTATGTTCACTTCCCTGAGACATTTAAAATGTCTGTTGCCCAGTTGGAGCTGTGATGCATTCATTGGCTCAAGTTTTGCCCAGGAGCACACGAGTGGTCAAAATTCAATGCACTTTGACAGTCATAGTCGTAGATTGAATAGGTTTAAAGTGTGTTCGAGCTAAGCAAGTGTGTGTCCTGTCTTTGCTGCTGCATACCAAGTGTCCAGAAAGGGTTTGATAAGTTCACATTACTGTGAAATTGATGATCTCAACTCTGACCTGTGCGTTTGACATCCTCAGTGAATTATTAAAGATCAACAGACTCCCTCAGAAATGAACGTGGCGTTCCCTCCTGGTATTTGTGAGCGAGTGTGTTTGCATTCTTGTCTAGGAGGACAGATAAACTGGCTTTGCTTGCATGGAAAGCAGCTCTGAAGAATGGTTTTGTGCACAGTGGGGAATGTGTAAACCAAAGTGTCTGCAAATGTCCTCACTGGACCTCGGTTCCGTCTGGCGGGTCGCTGCGGTTTCAGCATGTAACGGTTTACATACGCAGCTGGCAGCACGCCAGGTCGTCAATCTGAGTTTGTGGATTCTCCTCACATTATTTATATATAATAATAACAATAATAAGCATACTTAATGCAGCAACCTATACAAAGACACAAGTGTAAAGAGAAAAAATGAGACCCAATAATCAAGCAGTAACTACGACCTACACACACACAGACACGCAACGCAACACAAATCTGTTTCCCATTTAATTCCCCAAAATAACATAATTAATTCCACACAACGCTCTTTGCCAAGTACAAATCTCTACTTTCATTAATTTTGGGGCGTCTTATTCAATTTTATAGCATTTGAAAAAACAAATTTTGAAATAGTATTGATTAAAAGTTGACATATTCCAGTCATCAACATACTTTCCTTTAATTATAGTCTAAATAATTCATGATTTCTGCTTTTTTAACTCAAACATTAGGTATAATTTCCTCTAAATGAGCTTTATTGACCATAAATTCCGAAAATAACTGTAAAACTAAAGTTAATAAGTTAGTGTTACGTAGGGTTGAAAACTTCAAAAAAGGACAACAAATTTAAAAACAGTGTTGAAAAAAGGAACATAAACGTAACACAAAAAGATTTTTAATAAATCGATTAAAAGCCTCAACAAAATTGTGGATTTTCATATTTGACGGGAAAACAACAACAAGGGTTGAGAATAAATTTAAAAAAAAATTAAAAAACGTAGGAAGATATTGGTGAATGGTACCCAATGACCAAAAAAAACAGTTTGTTGCATTCAAACAGTATGATATAATTACAGGTAAGACATGAAGTCATAGGACATGGGAAGTTATCTAAGGGTTGTTTTCCTCATCCCCCCCGAGTGCACTGGCTGGGGGGGGGGTGGGGGTTTGCATCTGGGACCACAACCAGCCTGTTTGGATGAAGACTTGTTTTCTTTGACATAGTTTTTGTCTGTTTCTGTGCACAAGAACCGCTCACTAACCCACGGCCCAGAATCCCCCTCCGCTGCAGCATGTCCAGTGGTGGACTGTAACTAAGTACATATTAGAGGTACTTGTACTTTACTTGAGTCTTTTCTTTTAAGTTTTCTGCATTGAGGACTTTTATTTGTGATACATTTAAGTACATTTTCCTAATGTTACTCGCATTATTTTTCTTTTGTAAGATAGTAAATGCAGGTCTTTTACTTTTACAGTGTGGTATTAGTACCATCAGGTTTTACGTATTAAATACATTAAACCTTTGTTCACTTTATCAATAGACACATCCTACAGGTGTAGAGTATCTCACCTTATCATGGCACTTGCATTTCTGTGAGTGATTTTTATTATTATGTACTGTGTGTGTGTGTGTGTGTGTGTGTGTGTGTGTGTGTGTGTGTGTGTGTATATAATGTATGTGTTCGTTATGTTGTGTTTGTCTTGCTACTGGATATCTAAAAGTGTGTGTGTGTGTGTGTGTGTTCACTGCTTGCCTGCGTGTGAGCGTGCAGGTGCACACAGACTGTGCTTGTAAGGATGAGTCAGTACAAAGTCACTTAGCAGCTTTGTAGAGGATGTTTTCAAACTTTAAAGGGCCACCTGTGAGCAGCCATGGTACCAACCGTGTGTGTGTGTGTGTGTGTGTGTGTGTGTGTGTGTGTGTGTGTGTGTGTGTGTGTGTGTGTGTGTGTGTGTGTGTGTGTGTGTGTGTGTGTGTGTGTGTGTGTGTGAGTTGAGTCACATCATCTCGTGTTCTGCTCCTCGCGGTCCTTTGGTCTTCTCTCTTCGGCCGAGCTCTTTGAGGTGTCGCTGCTCGCTGTGACCGATGCCGAGGAAGAAGGACAAAGGTCATCCGTCGTTAGGAAAGAAGGAAAGAAGGAAGGAAGACTCGTACGACGTTTGGATTCTGTGCCGGTGCCGGACTTTGGATGACAGCTTTACAGGCTGGCACACAATAGATTTTAATGTGAAACATGAAATAAGCCCATTGGAAATTCGATGATAAAGGTGGGGAATAATTTCCAGGGTCAGTACTTATTAAAAAGAAAAGGGGCAAACATAAATTAAGCAAAATAGATCGCGATTAAAAAAGCCTAAAGAGGACTTACCATGTCCTCATGCTTAAAGTCTTTAAAGCCAGGTTGGACTATTAGAACATGGCCCTATAAAGCATGATAACACGAGGTCATACTCTGAATCCAAAACAAGTCTGCATCACAGAGTAATTACCTATTCTAGTGGATGTTTTTATGCTATATTTTATCTTTTTTTTTTTTAAATGTTATTCCTGTAAGTGGGTGCAAGAGTCTGGCATTCATTTTCTGTTCCCCACCGTCGCCATGTGTAGTGCCAGAAGTTTTCGAGTTAACCTTCCTGGAAAGTATTGGCTATTTTGTTAAATACTGTATGACGCCAGCTGTTTCTCGCTTAAGTACGTCTTTATTTGCATTCTGTGGAAAGTCTGGTTTCTTTTTATGATCGACAATAAAGATGATTCTCTAGCAGGAGGAGCAATACCAGCGAATAGGTGAGAAAATCCAACGTTTCTCTTATGAAACAGTCGACTTGTCAGTTAAATGACAAAGTTGTACATCGTGGCTGAGTGAGAGCTTCGCTGATGAATGTGCGCGAATACCAAGAAGCCGTGAGCGACCCCGACTCGTTAAACCAATTATTCACATCTCCAACGGGAAGCCGGGCAGCTTCCTGTTCACTGGACTTCATTTCCTCCCGTTGCTGCTGCTCCATTGTTGATCTCTGTTTATTCTTCCTCCACAAACTCACGTCACGAGCACTTCAAACGCCTCGTCCTTCAGTCTGCGCTAAATGCTCTTTCCCTTTCACACTTAGAAGTCGTTCCCGTGTGTTTTGGAAAGCGGTTCAATCCTCACTTGCTCATACTGGGACTCATCAGCATCCCAGAGATCCCCTCCCCAGTCCTCCCAGGATGCACAGCTGCGGTTCTTTGCTCTGATGGCTGGAAAGTCTATTTTGGTGCAGATAATATTAGATTAGCTACAGTACATCCCCCTGTTTACTCACTGCTGAAGAGTGAGCCATTGTGTGTGGTGCGTTCAGGGTCTCCGGTGGTTCAGACTCAAAGTTACAGACAGTGGAAAAGATGAAAGATAAAGCAAACGACGATCCCCAACGAGACAAACCGGTTCCAGAGCGTTACGGGGAACGTTTCAGCGGTCTGAACCGGCCCGTTTCAGCTGGACTCGGATCCAGCTGATGGTGTCGCTGATCAGCTGGTCGAGTCTCCAGAGGCCGGGTTCACAGCGTAGGAGACATCAGCTGTTTCATAGTTTAAAAAAATCATATAGATAGATATATATGGATATGTATGACATATCTACCTTCAATATATGATGTATACATGTAGATTATATAGATATAGATGATATATTTTATGTATGGATATACTGTGAATGCTATATATATATGATATAGATACAGTATATATAGATTACATAGATATTTTTCATTAGATATAAATATATGATATATACAGGTATGTGTTTATTTATAATATGATGTATATGATTATATATAGTGTATGCTATATATATGATACAGATACAGTGTATATATATATATATATATATATATATGGATAATATAGATATACATGACCAGATATAAAATACATGATATGTACAGGTATATGACTATATATGATTATATATACTAAATGATATATATGATTATATAGGGAGCGGAGTTTGCTTCCAGGGGGAAACTAAGAGTTTCATCCAGGAAATGCGCGTTCCTTTGGAGTGTGTTTGGTGTTGGAGGACTAGTTGTTTCGTTGCCTAATCTTAACTATCGTTCCGACTAAATGCCCCCCCGACATCTCCCATTTAGTGCATGCATAGGTAGCCTACCGAGCAAATGTGTGTAAATCAAGCCTGTGTGTAATAACAGTGTAAATCGTAATTTCCCCTGTGGGACTAATAAAGGACTCATTATTATTATTAATATACATTATTATATGTTGTGGTCTAAATTTACCCATGTAGACTACACATTGTCATATCACAGAGACAAGTTGTCCCCGTTTCTCAAATGGCACATGGCTCTCAAGTTGGGTTGGGGGGGGGGGTCATGTCCAAGAAGACAACACAGGACTTTCAGCCAAGAAGCAGGTGATGGTGTCCCAGGAGTTCTGCTGAAGTAAGCCGCTGTTTCGACCCAAATCCCAATCTTTGGTCACTTTTTCTCGGTTTAACTGCACCGCGGAGCTCTGGACCCGTCACCTTTTCTTCTAAACATCCAGCTGGAACTTTGTTTTTTTATAAAGTTGTTTGGAGTGGTAATGTGGCAACGTGGAGCTGTTAATTTAAACTTTACATTTGGCGCCTGATATGAAGAAAGTGTGGAAGTGAGACAGTTTGGAGTTTACTTTATCCTGGTCACCCACAAAGAGTTATTTGTAAAGTGGGAAATATCCTTCCCTGCTGCTGCTTTGTGACTCAGCATGATTAAGGTGGAAGTGGTGCGAGGGAGAAGGGAACGGTGCTTTCCCCCGGGTTAGGAGTGCAAAAGTTTGGTGTGTGTGCTCGTTGAGTCACAGATCCTCTTCCAAACCAGACTGGACCGAGTCCACGTTACATCTGCTGTACAAATGAGATTCAGAGCCTCAGTCTGGCCCCGCTCTCCGTCACCTCAACTCTGAATCAGAGCTTCAACATTAACCCTCGTGTTGTCTTCCCATCAACATTGAAAATCAACACTTCTGTTGACGCTTTTCATCAATATTTTTAACTTTGTCTTATGTTTTTGTCCATTTATTGGACACTTTTTTTTCAATGTTTGTCACTCTTTTGACGATTGCAACACTACGTAACACAGTTATTTTTGGAATTTATGGTCAATAAACCTCATTTATAGGAAATTATACCAAATGTTTGAGTTAGAAAAGCAGAAATGAGGAATTATTGAGACTAAAATTAAAGGAATGGATGTTGATGATAATCACAGACTGGAATATGTCAACTTTTACTCAATACTATTTCAAAAACACTTCATTTTGTTTTTTTCAAATGCTATAAAATTGAATAAGATGCCCCAAAATTAATGAAAGTAGAGATGTGTACTTGGCAAAGAGCGTTGGGTGGAATCAATCATGTTATTTTGGGGAATTACAATTAGTTAGTAGAACATTTATATAGGAAAACAGGTCAATTTGACCCGAGGACAACATGAGGACAACATGAGGACATCATGAGGGTTAAAGAACACAACCAGAAACCTTTTATTAACGTGTCACACGTTGTTGTTCTACCACCTTTTGCACACTCAACATCAACAACATCCTTTGAGATAGCGGAGGAACTGACTGCTTTCCTTGGCTTCACGTCACACACGGGGAGATATTTTTAGGCCGTCCTGTATGAATTAAGCGGTGTTCGCTGCTCTCTCTGTGGGGCAGTTCAGATCTACCTGTTGCTAAGGTTGCTATTAGCCCTTCTAATAAAGGCCAGATTGTGGGAAACTGGTAGTTAATGTGACCCGGCTGTGGCTCGCTGACAGACGTTCCCACCAGCGGTGTAGGACAGAGATTGCTCCATTTTCCTATCCACAGGAAAAATGCTATCGGCTCGCTCGCTGCTCCAGACTCTTTACTTTGCATTATTTTCCCTGGAGAGACTTAACAGCTATCTACCTTACTCTTGACATCTGCTGCAAGGTTTAATGACTCCACTTTGAATCTGAATCCATTCAATGCTTTTGTGGCTACAGCAAACAACTCTTCAGCCTCGTATACATGTACAGTGGATTCCCAAAGCTTTGGAAATGGCTTTATAACCCTTTCCAGACTGATAGATTTCACTTACTTTCTTTCTCAATTGTTCCTAAATTCCTTTGGGTCTCGGCATGATGTGTAGCTTTTAAGGATCTTCTGGTGGACCTTACTGTGTCAAGCAGCTCCTATTTAAGTGATGCCTTGATGGTGAACAGGTGTGGCAATAATCAGGCCTGGGTGTGGCTAGAGAAATTGAACTCAGGTGTGGACAACCACAGTTATAGTATCTTTTAACAAGGGGGGCAATCACTTTTTCACACAGGGCCATGATGGTTAGGATTTTTTTTCACCTTTAATAATAAACACCTTCATTTACAAATTGCATTTTGTGTTTACTTGTGTTGTCCTTGACTATTGTTTAAATTGGTTTGATGTTCCGAAACACTTAAGTGTGACAAACATGCAAAGGAACAGGAAATGAGGAAGGGGGCAAACACTTTTTCACACCACTGTAGATACCGCGAAAAAGTGACTGTGACAAATACACACAAGTGTTTTATGATGCAGATTTTCTTCAAGGTCTCAGGTTTTTAGAAACCTACACTTCTTAGTTAGCGTCAAAGAGGCAAGAACCTGCAGGGATATCCATTTGTATTTTTTTTTGCTCAATCTTTAAATCTAATCTGATTGTTTATGGTGTATCTTTACATGGAAAATTGACAACATGGACTATCGTGTCATCCTTTAAAAAAAAAAAAAGTATCACCCCAGACTTCCTTTGCTTGGACATGCTGGCACTTGTTTGAGCTGCATGTACCTCGACTGGCTCCTCAGGGTCTGGGTTTAATCTCACATGTGTTGTCTGTTCTTGTGGCTCACATCGGGCAGAAAATAAGAGTGGAACTCATCCACAACATGAGGAGAAAGCAGGGGATGTCCACTCCCCAGCTGCTCGGTGGTCTTTTTGGGTTCCCTTTGCTAACGGCTTTAAATACTTCATAGCAGATTATCTTCACCTATTGTCATTTTTACATTGACAATGGATCATATAACAGCATTAACACACAGGAGATTATCATCCATTGCTGCACTTTCCCTCAACTCTACAAAGCATTTTAGCATTTGTTTTACTTTACTGTTGGCACCAGAACCTACTGGCAGAGCAGAGGTTTTCTCAGGAGAAGGGGGAACCAAAACCAAACCAAAACTAGAGAACATTTTCCAGTGGGATCGCACCCATCCTCCAAACCATACGACGATATGGGACGTTTGTTCCTACCTTCTAGTACGACCGACAGGAGCGTTTGATAAATCAGCTATTTTCAATACAACCTCAGAACGTAACAGTCGAGGTTTTATGCACGTAAAGTTGACGCAGTTTGGTCAGGTTAAGGACCAAAAACTACCTGGTGAAGATCAGACCTTACTTCACTTCCTTAAGAGTTTTGCATTAGAAACGTAGCTCTGTTTGTATCATAAAGGTAAAAACAAATGGCAGATGAATCCAAAGCCAAAGACCCCTTAACAGAGAGTGAGATGGCGCAGCCCCCCCCCCCCCACACACACACACTACATATGTCAAAAAAGGGACAAACATTGAAAAAAAGCGTCTAAAGTGTTGTAAAAAGGGACAAAAATATATAAAATTAAATTGCATATTGTAGAACGTGCAGGGTAGCCTAAAGCCTTTATGCAGTACATACATTCTTTGACTAAAATACTAAGGTTTTAAAATAGCCCTTATAAATGTTAGAATGATTTTATATATCATGTTGTATCAACTGTATCTGTGGATGGCGACCTTAGGGACTACTTTACCCACAGGCCACTAAGCCTATTATCAGTGGGGAGTTATAGTTATTTGCTAAAATGTAAATTCATGTTAAAACTTTTTGATTTTTGATAAAAACTTTTAAAAATGAACTAATGTGGAGGCCCCTGTGCACTGACTCTGTGGCCCCCTGCTGAGGATCCCTGTACTAAAGGGCACCCCCACTATAAACATTAAAGAGAAGTAATTGCTGCTTGAACAAACGACCTATGTGGGCGTTTTCCGGGGGGTGAACAGTCTCAGATTGAGCCTCGATGACACACACACACACTCACACAGCGGGTAAGGAGAGTGAACATTGGACTTTTTGGACAATTATTGCTGCTCTATATATTTTAAAGAGATTGAGCTGCAATAACTCAACTAAAAGTACAACTGTAGCTCATTGGACTGGACGGGCGACATGTGGCCCTGAATGCACCGTTTACAAATTCCAACCCAGATTCATTTATAAAATACATTATATAAATATCTCAGTTATAACCAGCGATGCAAATGTAAACATCTTAATCTTATTCAGCTAGATAGATAGATTTAGATATTTAGTGATCCCCAAAAAATGGGAAATTATAGTGTTACAGCAGCAAAATCAGTCACACAGCACAGAATTTAAATACTAGGATAAACTATACATACGTACAATAAACATGAAATATGCATGAAATAATAACATTTTAAAATAAAATATAAGAACAAATATTTGAATATATACAAGAATGGGAATACAAAAATGTGCAACTGCTTTAATAGTGTGATAAACTTTAACGCTGTCACCTAGAAGCAAAAAAAGTACCATGTTACATAATAGTAAGTGCCTTTAATTATATAGTTTCTTTCTTCTTAAAACTGGGTGTTTTTTAACACTAGCTATGGCTCTGGCTGAATGTGTCTTATTGTGCTGCTAAAAGTCTTATCATTGTAATAAAACTACTAAAAGTCTGTCAAGTTCACGGTGCTCGTATCTCCAAACGTGGGCGGTTTAATCGACAGACTTCATATACCAGAATGCACAGCAGCCAGAAGACCTTGTGGGAAAGTATTTTACGGATAAAGTTTGACTTTTTGAAACTAGAAAAGTTGTGTTATCATTCTGTGGCTTTCTGCTTAAGCATTGTGGGAATAAACGGACGTATAAATTGGCAAAGAAAGCTGAGATTAATCATATAGTAATTTATAAAAATAACCAGTTGAAACCGGTCTTAATTTCCATTACCTTTGACACATTCAATGCTGTTCTCTCCTCTCCTTAAAAGTCCGATCCCTTCCACCTTTGTCACATTACAAAGCCTCTAATTGGCTTCCAGCTTTGAACTCTAAAACTTCAGACACAACAGGAGCACGGTGGAACATGCCTGTCTCCGTGGTCCTCTGTTAATGGTGCAACCCTGTCTGCATGAGACCGTTTAATTCAAGCTGTTGTGCGATAATGTCTTGTGGGTCTGCTTGGTGCCAGGCCAGCAGGTGAGGACTCCACAAACAGAGCATCCTGTCCCATTACCCAGAGAGGACCTCGACTCTGGTTCCCATAACATTTTCCCTTTGATAATTTGGCTAATTTCTCACAACTCTTGTCTACCAAACACATCTATGGGTCTCATTTGTTGTAAAGAAAAAGCTAAATATTCCAGACTTTTCTTTCGCTCTTCTGATTTACAAAGAAAACACTCAGATATTGTCACATTTAATCTTTAATGTCTTTTCCACCGAGGCAGTTCTGGTGCTGGTTCGGAGTCAGTGCCAAATATCGAACCGGTTCTTTGTTTTTCCATACAAATAAACCTGGCTCTGGGCCAAGAACACAGGCTCCAACTCAGCACCAACTTAGCGCTGGTCTAGAGATCAGAACCGGTTACGTCAGCTCCGGGGGGGGGGGGGGGGGGG